>NC_079213.1:115422322-115707322 GCF_029633865.1 Lampris incognitus | reverse complement strand
AATATAAGAAAGGAACTGCGTAAATTGTCAAACCTGAAACACTACCAACCTCAAGATATAGATATAAGAAAGAAATAATTAAAACAATATAATCACACATTAAGAATGAAAAAAACAAAGCCATGTGGATAGAACCCTACAGGAAATAGAAAATTCCCTGAATCAAAACCAATTCTGGGAAATGTGGAATAATTTGAGCTCTACAAAACCACTAGACCTGCCTATCCAAAATGGAGAAATTTGGAAAAATCATTTTGAACATATCTATTCAGAAATCCAACAAGAACACTCAAATTCCAATTACAATCTGATCACACAAAAATTACAGTTGCTCAAACGCACTATAAAATACAACCAAACCCACTGGATTTTCCAATAACACAAGAGGAATTGGCACAGAAGCTCAAATCCTTAAAACCCAATAAAGCTTGTGGCTTTGACAGCATCAGAAGCGAGATGCTTTAAAACAGCACACTTGAGCTGCAAAGGGCAGTACTCAAATTGTTCAACATTGTTCTAAGTTCGAGATATTTTCCTGACATCTGGAGCAAAGGGCTTATAACTCCTATTCATAAAAATGGAGACAAATTGGGTTCTAATAATTTCAGAGGCATTTGTGTGAGCAGTAGTCTGGGTAAGGTGTTTAATAACATTTTGAACAATCGAATTCTAACCCTCCTTAACAAACACCATGTCCTGAGCAAAGGTCAAATTGGCTTCCTCCCAAATCACCGGACTACGGACCATATTTACACCCTACACACCCTCATAAATGAAAATGTGAATCAAACCAAAAATGGAAAAATATTTGCTTGTTTTATTGACTTCAAAAAAGCTTTCGACTCTATTTGGCATGAAGGACTATACTATACACTTTTAAAAAAGTGGTGTAGGAGGTAAAGTGTATGACATAATAAAGTCAATGTATTCGGACAACAAATGTGCAGTTAAGATTGGAGACAAACACACCTGAGTTCTTCCCTCAGAATAGAGGGGTGAGACAGGGCTGTGGACTTAGCCCGACACTGTTTAATATATATATTAATGACTGGCGGTGCAGCTGGAACAGTCTGCAGCCCCAGGTCTCCCCTGTATGACATGGAAGTGAAATTTTTGCTTTATGCAGATGATCTAGTTTTGTTGTCACCAACCGCAGCTGGGCTGCAACAACTACTAGACCTTCTTGAGGACTATTGCTAGCACTGGGCCCTGGCAATAAATCCAAAAAAGACAAAAGTAATGATCTTCCAGAAGAAGCCCAGATGTCAGGAAAATAGATACCAGTGACTCTAGGTAGCATCACCTTAGAGCATACGATGCAGTATACTTACCTTGGTCTAATTATTACAGCATCGGGGAGTCTCAGTAGGGCAGTGAATACCTAAAACAAAAAGCTCGCAGAGCTCTATATGCAATTAAAAATAAATTCTTTAACATTGATATACCAATCTCCATCTGGTGCAAACTGTTTGATAGTGTAATTCTGCCCATTGCACTACTATTGGAAGTGAGGTATGGGGTCCACTCAGTCTTTCCAGCTACACTAGATGGGACAAGCATCCAGCAGAAACCCTACATGCTGAATTCTGTAGACTGATCTGAAAACACAAAGGAAAACACCAAACGACGCATGTAGGGCAGAATTAGGCCGGTTTCCATATTGAAAATGTACAAAAAATATCTAAATTTCTGGATGCACTTAAATACAAGCCCAACAAATACATTGCACTTTAAAGCTCTGAAAACCCAAGAACTGAACCCCGAAAAGAGTCCCCTGAAGCAGCTGGCTCTGAGACTCACTAACCCTGTAACAAATACTAAGACCAACCAACCTCAGGCCAGCACTGCATCCCAAACAAAGTTTACGATAAATCAGCTATAAAACAAACCAACATGAGGATAAATCAGCTATAAAACAAACCAACATGAGGATAAATCAGCTATAAAACAAAGCAAGAACAATTATCTGAAACATTGGAACGCTGAAATCAAAACTCAAAACAAACTAGAAGTCTATCGGGCCCTAAAAACAAACTATGATCTGGAAGAATACCTCTTAACTGTCAGAGACAGGAAGCAGCGACAGATCCTCACCAAATACAGGCTCAGTGACCACAGTCTCGCCATTGAAAAGGGGAGACACAAAAAGACCTGGTTGCCAAAAGAGCAACGATCATGTGGTCAGTGCATGACAGATGAGGTGGAGACAGAGGTGCACTTCCTCCTTAAATGTGACAGATTTGAAAAACAGCGCTGGGCTTTTGTCAAGGAACTGGAACACGTGATTCCAGAGTACCAGGAAATGGACGACGCAGGTAAGCTGCGGGGGGTCCTGGGAGGGGGGCCAGCGGCGAACATTGCAGGAAGATTTATATTATCTTGCCACAACCTGAGAGATAGTGGATGACGGCACCTATTGCTACTATTGTTATTTAATATCATAATCATTGTTGTTGTTCCTGTTATTATTATAATCACTGTTGTTGTTATTATTATTATAATCATTGTTGTTGTTGTTATTATTATAATCATTGTTGTATTGTGTTGTTGTTTTACATGCTTTGGCAATATGTACACAAATGTATGTCATGCCAATAAAGCACATATTGAATTGAATTGAATTGAATTGAGAGAGAGACACAGAGAGAGAGAGAGAGAGAGAGAGAGAGAGAGACAGAGAGAGAGAGAGAGAGAGAGAGAGAGAGAGAGAGAGAGAGAGAGACAGAGAGAGAGAGAGAGAGAGAGACACAGTGAGAGAGAGACACAGAGAGAGAGAGAGACACAGAGAGAGAGAGAGAGAGAGAGAGAGAGAGAGAGAGAGAGAGAGAGAGAGAGAGAGAGAGAGAGAGAGAGAAGGGAAGGAAAGAGAGAGGATAGGACAGGTTATGTATTACAGGTAACCTTATATACTTTCCACCATGTGTCCCTTTCCTACAGTGGTTTCCATGGCAGCAGGGCAGTGTGACAGGATGTTGGGAGGAAGGGAAGAGTTGCATGTCATGTAGACAGCAGCTGAAGAGGTAGTCAGCCTCTGTCACCCAGTGTTAGTGACATGTTGAACACCGACCTCAGCCCGCTATCAGTTGTTTTAATGAGACCTGCTAACTTGGTTCTTTTAGTTAAATAACACAAGTTTAAACTGTGTAAAACATGAAGGAAGTGACTGATAGGTTAATTTGCAGAAGAATCTTACCACAGCAAACTAGTTCAAAGCAGCAGGCGACAGACTGATGCCAATAAAAACCTGACGCACTGCGAAATACATCACTGCTTAAGCCAGCGGTCGGGAACCTATGGCTCGCGAGCCATATATGGCTCTTCCGGTGACGGCATATGGCTCCCAGACAATTTTGAGTTGAAAAAAAAAATCAGTTTGGAACTGATTTTAAAATACTTGTGATATTTCTTAATAATACTGTGTCATTTTAAAGTAAACAGAAATTAGTTTTGAAGATAAATTTCACGGGTCACGGGTCACCCGTGGGTCGGGTCGGGAACCAATGGCTCGCGAGCATGTCCGGGTCATTGTAAAGGTGAAGAAATCAATTTTATCAGATAGCCAACTAGTTTATCCGCTTCAACCCTTGTAACGGAAAAGATGGCGAAAAGAAAAAAAGACGATGATTACCGTGCATTCCAGGCTGCGTGGACAGAGGAATCTGCATTTGTGGAGAGAGCAGGATCTGCCGTATGTCTCATATGCAATGATAACATTGCATCGATGAAACGGTCAAATATAAAGCGGCACTTCGATACGCCATGCAGCACCAGAAGTCGCATTAAAAGTAAGACATATTTAATTCATTATACGTTAAAAATACTATATGGCTCTCAATGAAATATATTTAGAAATATTTGGCTTTTATGGCTCTCCCAGTCAAAAAGGTTCCTGACCCCTGGCTTAAGCATATGACAGAATCCTCAGACATTATAGACGGGTATAATACTGCAGCATTCTTAACAGGGTTACTAGGGATAAGACGTGTTGTTCTACATTTGATAATGTTAACCAAGACACAGTTGAGGAGCTGCTGCTCTCTCTTTCAGATGACCATCTCCTAGTACAGATAACCTGGATGGAATATTTTTCAAGATTGCAGCTAGGCTGCTCTCCAAACCGATGTCATATCTTAATAGATGTCTACTAAATGGCACTTGTCTGGAGCTATGGAAAGAGTCTAAATGATACTCTTACACAAAGATGGAAAGCGGGTTTTACTGGCTCCAATTGTAGACATATTAGTATACTCCCTTTGCTGAGTAAGATACTTGGGGAGATAATTTTCAATTAAATGTTAAATTATTTTGTAGAAATGGATTACTTACAAAAGCACGGCATGCTTATAGCCCAGGGCCCTCTACTAGCACTGCATTAGTACACATGACTTATCAGTGGTTAATCTATATGGATGACAAGAAACTAGTTGGGGCTGTGCTCTTGGATTTTACTGCAGCTTTTTATGTCATTGACCACAGTATTCTTATTGATATGCTCAAATGTTATAGTTTTTTACCTTTAACACTTGCTTGGATGAACCGTTATCTCTCTCGCAGAACACAGCAAGTATTTTTTGATGGCAGTTTTTCTGACAGCAAAAAAAATAAAAAAATAAAAAATCACGTGGTTATTCCACAAGGGAGTTGATTGGGCCCACTTTATTTTTAATTTTCATAAATGATTTACGGTGCTGTAAAAAACGCTAATGTAGTCATATATGCTGATGACTCAACTTGACTCAATGACTCAACAAATTAGTACTAAACATTGCCAAAACTAAGTGTATTGTATTTGATAGTGGGAATATTCTTGCTGACACCACTGCACTGATAAACAGATATCCCATCTTTGTAGGTGGGATATCTGTATAGAGCTTCTTCTGCTTGGAATACGCTCCCCATCAATATCAAACAGACTAAAAGTAGATTTTCTTTTAAAAAGTTACTAAAACAAAAAATGCCGAACCTCATATAGATGTTATCGAGGTTTTGCTGTTTCGGAACATTGGTTGTTTTTATTTTTCGTTTTGTTGTTGTGTATTTGTGACAATTTTGTTTTTGATTTCACTCCAGGTTACTATTGTTTATTGTTTCATATGTAGTTATTTCACTTATTTTCTGATCTTTGTATTTGGCTTGTTTTGCCTTTTGTTTTATTGATAGTGTGATTTTAATTATTGTTTGTTTTTATTTTATTTTTTTGTGGACCCCAGGAACATTAAACATCTACTTTATGGAAGGTAATGGGGATCCAATTAAAGAATCAGGAATAAAGGTGTGCACTGGATGGTAAATGCATCAAAATGCCATTTAACCACCTCTTAAAACATTCACTGTTATTTACACACACACCCACCAGTGTTTGTTCATGGTTTATGTTGGTTGGTACAGTCAAGCCCGGTGCTGCACCAACATCTGTGATGGTAGAAAATTGCGACCATTATTAAAGCTACGTAAACATTTGGGAACCTTCCAAGAGCGTTTGGTGGCGTTCTCTCTCACACTTTGTCTGTTGTTCTGGAATCGCTCCTTTTGTTGTTTATCTGAACCCACAGGCAGGTTGTGTGTGTGTGTGTGTGTGTGTGTGTGTGTGTGTGTGTGTGTGTGTGTGTACATGTCTAGTCTTGTGAGCACGGAGCCATCGACCACCGCACACCCGTGACAGACAAGCGCCTCCTCCCTGCACCGAAACAGGACAAGCACTGACAGATGACACAAATGAAGTACAGATGAACACTGAATACTGTTGGAAATGTCCATCCATCCTCCACCCAGCCACCATCCACACCGCTTGTCCTGCGCTCAGGGTGGCGGGGTGCTGCAGCCTATCCCAGCAGCCAGTGAGCGGCAGGCGGGGAGACGCCCTGGACAGGCCGCCAGGCCATCACACAGCCATTATCGTTGTTTGAAATGTTCTGCATCAAATATTGATGATCTGTTGATACCCCCCCCCCCCACGAAGCCAGGTTTGAACTGTTAGACGTTATGTGCAGATCAAATGTTCCTAGTCTGCATGGCTGAACATACAGTATTTCTCTCGCACTGTTACGTAGTGCAGACAGATGAACAAGTTTGTTGCAGGTTTAGCTTGATAGTGAAGTCTGGATAAAGGCCTCGCCCCACAGGAAACCAGATCATATAATCACCTAATCCTCATGTGCTGTCACGTATATCTAATGCATCATGTCAGACTTGTCACATTAAGGCTGCGGCTGAGGGTTAGCTTACCCGTTACCTTGCATTTCTAGACACGGATATTTTTTTCAGGACACTACAGGCCCTTTGACAATGTTTCATGGCCCCATGATTTTCCAATGAGCTGTCATGAAATGAGAACGAACAATTCAGTTTATTTTCATGTTTTGTCACATACTATATAGCCCAGCATCTTTGCACTCTGAACCATTGCACCATCATCTCCCCGTTACAAAGCCATTGTTTTCTTTATTTTTTAAAATATGATTCTCATACACACCTGTTTGTAGTAGTTAACGTCTATGTTGACCTTGTATGTCTGTTCTGTGTACGTACACGGAGTCAAACTGCTCGCGAGTGTAACCGAGATATTTCCTGGCCTGGTGCGGGGCGGGGCTCGAGCCGACATGTACTGCGTCACAAGGCGACGTCGCTAACCGCGTGACTAAAGGGACCGACCCCCTGCTTAATCGGCCGGTGAGTCTTTTTGTATATGTGTAAGCCTACTTGATCAAGTAAAACGGATTCTGGTTTATTACTTTAATCTAAGTAAACATGGACACGAATGGATCATCTGAATTACACATTTTTTTTAAAATCAGCTAAAAAAATAAATGATGTGGCTTTGTTGCTTCATCAGAACGCGACCTCCAGCTCCGCACTGGGGCGGTTTGCAGCTGAGTGTGAAATGGCCAGGATAAGAGTCAGCACCTCCAAGTCTGAGGCCGTGGTTCTCTACCAGGAAATGGTGGATTGCTCCCTCCGGGTTGGGGATGAGTTGTTGCCTCAAGTGAAGGAGTTCAAGTATCTCAGGGTCTTGTTCACGAGTGAGGGCAGGATGGAGCAGGAGATTGACAGGTGGATTGGTGCAGCATCAGCAGTAATGTGGATGTTGTACCGGACCGTTGTGGTGAAGAGGGAGCTGAGCCAGAAGGCAAAGCTCTAAATTTACCAGTCAATCTTCGTTCCAACCCACACCTATGATCATGAGCTTTGGGTGGTGATGAAAGGGTGAGATCGTGGATACAAGCAGCTGAAATGAGTTTCCTCCGTAGGGTGTCTGGGCTCAGCCTTAGAGACAGGGTGAGGAGCTCAGCCATCCAGAGGGAGCTGGGAGTAGAGCCGCTGCTCCTTCGTGTTGAAAGGAGCCAGTTGAGGTGGTTCGGGCATCTGATCAGGATGCCTCCTGGGCACCTTCCTTTGGAGGTTTACCGAGCATGGCCAACTGGGAGGAGACCCTGGGGTAGACCCCGAACTCAATGGAGGGACTACATGTCCAGTCTGGCCAGGGAACACCTTGGGATGCCCAAGGAGGAGCTGGAGGGAGCGTTGCTGGGGAGAGGGAGGTCTGGAGTGCCCTACTTAGATTGCTGCCACCGCGACCCCACCCCGGAGAAGCAGCTGAAGATGAATGAATGAATGAAAAATTCTGCTAAAAAATTCCTAAACCAGTGGAGGGGGAACACTAGGCTCAAACATTCCTGTTAAATAATTCCTCTGTTTAAGGATTCCTATGGAAACATATGCACATAGCATTACAGCGGGCTGGGATGCAGTACAGATGAGTTAAGGTTTAATGCTGCAAGCCTGGATGCAAGGTCTCCTGCTTTAGGATGCAAGGTCTCCTGCTTTAGGATGCAAAGTCTCCTGCTTTAGGATGCAAGGTCTCCTGCTTTAGGATGTAAGGTCTCCTGCTTTAGGATGTAAGGTCTCCTGCTTTAGGATGTAAAGTCTCCTGCTTTAGGATGCAAGGTCTCCTGCTTTAGGATGTAAGGTCTCCTGCTTTAGGATGCAAGGTCTCCTGCTTTAGGATGTAAGGTCTCCTGCTTTAGGATGTAAGGTCTCCTGCTTTAGGATGTAAGGTCTCCTGCTTTAGGATGCAAGGTCTCCTGCTTTAGGATGTAAGGTCTCCTGCTTTAGGATGTAAGGTCTCCTGCTTTAGGATGTAAAGTCTCCTGCTTTAGGATGCAAGGTCTCCTGCTTTAGGATGTAAGGTCTCCTGCTTTAGGATGCAAGGTCTCCTGCTTTAGGATGTAAGGTCTCCTGCTTTAGGATGTAAGGTCTCCTGCTTTAGGATGTAAGGTCTCCTGCTTTAGGATGCAAGGTCTCCTGCTTTAGGATGTAAGGTCTCCTGCTTTAAGCAGACAAGTCTCCGTCTTCCATTTCTGCTCTGTTCTGTCTTGTCTGATGAAGGCCAAAACTTTTTCACAAAAATGTGTGAAAAACGTTCAGAGGACATTAAATTAGAGATGCAAACATTTACTATAATATGTATATATATATGTGTGTGATAAAATAATTACTGATTCTGATTCTAAGTACATGTGATGTGGACTGACAATCACACACAGGTTTCCTGTGCGTCCTGTGCATTACTAGTCAGAACCAGCCCACCAGTCCAACTCCACAGCATTAAACATACCTGCATGCAGCTGTTCACTTATGGAAACAACACCCAGCCCAACTGTCTGGTTATTCACCACAGAACCTGATGGCTTCACTAAGGAACTCACGGAATAGGATCTGGATACTCAGCTTAAACTGCTTCTGCATATTTTCTGATCAAAATGCCTTTTCTCCCCAAACAAGGCATTGTCATAGACCTCAGCTGGTCTCAGTAGATGGACGTTGTCAGACAGTCTGTCACTCTAAGCTTTCTAACCTACCGGACTCCGGTTATTTGATAGGATAACACAACAGAAGAGGAACATCATCTGGTTGACCATGTTCTTCATTATCATTCATTCAACCGAGGTAACCCACTTCCCCTGCAGGGAAACACAACCACATCTGTGTCTTGTTAAAACGGGATTTGTTTACTTTGTATAGAACGTTAATTATCACGGTTAATTACTACAATACGTCAAATGTTTACTAATACATTCCCCACGGGCTGTTCAGTGTATGAAGACTTGTTTTAACAGCTTGATAACATGTTTGCTCAGGTATTCGGAGAACAGAGAAGGATGGGAGGAGGAGAAAGGCGTGCTTGGATATAATGCTGGACTTGATCCTGGTCTGAACCAAATCGTTAACCTTCCTTTTCTCCGCTGACTTTGAACCAACACTTCTGGTCCAACGTCTTCAACATAGTTTTGATATGATTGGGTTATGTGAAACATGGCTGAAACCAAACGTTTTCCTTCCCTTAAATGAAGCTTCTCCACCTGACTATACTTATGCCCATGTAGCTCGGGCAAATAAACAAGGTGGGGGTGTTGCCTTAATCTATAAATCTATTTTCAATCTGACTTCTAGACTTGAATCTAAATTCCAGTCTTTTGAGTCTCTTATTCTTGGTCCATCTCCCTCAGCCATGGATAGACTCGGCTCAGTCCAAATTGTGACTCTCTGTCAGCCTCATGGCTGTTACTCGTTATTTCTTGAAGAATTTGGAGAATTTGTCTCAGGCCTTGTTACTCACTCTGATGAGATTCTAATTCTAGGTGATTTCAATATTCATCTGAATAAGGCTGCTGATCCTCTAAGTAAAGCCTTTCTGGCACTAGTTGATACTTTTGGGTTCACTCAGTTTGTTCAAGAGTTGACTCATTGCAGTGGTAACACCCTTGATTTGGTTTTATCTAAAGGGATAGCTGTTTCTGATCTGAATGTCTTACCAACCACATCTGCTGTGTCAGATCATTTTCTCATCAAATTTGAAGCATTATTGGCCTGTCCAGTTAATGTCAGCACAGATGTAATTGCCACTCGCCATATCGGTCCCTCCACTGTAGCTGCATTTGACCAGCAGCTGCCTGAAGTCTTGGCTCCTTTCACTGTGGTAAATGACTCTGTTGAAAATTTCACTAGTGACTTAAATGTGGCCCTCTCCAGTCTCCTCGATTCAGTTGCACCTCTCACTATCAGAGCTAGGCGACTAAAGAGGCCTACCCCCTGGTTTAACAACGAGACACGTTTCCTGCAGGAAACTGGAACTTAAATGGCAAAAATCAAAATTGGAAGCTTTTTACCTATCATGGCACGAGTGTTTATTGAAATACAAGCGTGCTTTATCTGCTGCAAAAACATCGTATCTCTCTCACTTAATAAATATCAATAAACATAACCCCAGATTTCTCTTTGACACTGTATCTAAACTTACTAAAAAGCAGTCGTCTATTAGCTGCTCACCATTCACAGCCCATGAATTTCAAGGTTTTTTCTGCAATAAGGTTGATGAGATCCTAAACAAAATTAGTTCTTCAACTCCATCTACTCCTGCAGATCCTGTCTTACTAAATTCATATCTACACAATGGGTCACTGACAGTTCCAGTTATTACAGCTTTTGAGACTATCTCTCTTGATACTAAGTTCATGTCAGCTTCTAAACCAACTGCTTGCCTACTTGATCCCTTACCAGCAAACCTTTTTAAAGACCTCTGGCCTTTTCTTGGACCTGCAATGCTAGACATCGTCAATTTATCTCTTACTACTGGCATTGTTCCCAGCAGTTTTAAGACAGCCGTGGTTAAACCTCTACTTAAAAAACCGCACCTTGATCCAGGGTCTCTTAATAACTATCGACCAGTCTCTAATCTTACATTCTTCTCTAAAGTACTAGAGAGAGTTGTGTATCAACACCTTTCAACCCATATAGAAGAAAACGATGTATATGAACCTTTTCAATTGAATTTCAGGGCCTGTCACTCCACCCACTGAAACTGCTCTGACCAGAGTGGTGAATGATCTTTTGGACTCTGATTTCACTTCTGTGCTTCTACTACTGGACCTCAGTGCAGCCTTTGACACCATTGATCACTGTATACTTTTAGATAGATTAAATTGTAATGTTGGTGTCTCTGGCTTAGCTCTCTCTTGGCTTAAGTCCTACTTATCTGGAAGAACACGTTGTGTCTGCTATAATAATACTATATCAACATTTTCTGACATTAAATATGGTGTGCCTCAGGGCTCAGTTCTTGGCCCGCTACTTTTCTCTCTTTACATTACACCTCTTGGCCAAATTATACGCAGTTATGGAATTAATTTCCATTGCTATGCTGATGATACTCAGCTGTATGTGCCTATAAGGGCTGATGATCATACTCAAATGACTAACTTGGAGGCCTGCTTGGCTACTGTGAAAAACTGGATGTCACTTAACTTTCTGCTTTTAAATTCAGATAAAACCGAGATGCTGGTCATTGGCCCTGCTAGACACAGACACCAATTTGATCAAGTAACGACAACAATCGACAACTCTGTGGTTTCACAAAGTGTGGCAGCCAAAAATCTTGGAGTTGCGTTTGATCCCAGCCTTTCCTTTGATAAGCACATTAAAGAAATCACCAAGACTGCCTTTTTTCACTCACGTAACATAGCTAAAATTCAGTCTTTTCTCTCCATGGCTGATGCAGAGACTCTAATACATGCATTTGTTTCATCCAGACTTGATCACTGTAATGTTCTGTTCTCAGGTCTGCCACATTCTAATACTAAAATCTTCAGATGGTTCAGAATGCTGCTGCTAGAATCCTAACTAAAACTAGGAAACTTGACCATATTACACCAATTCTTGCCTCCCTTCATTGGCTTCCTATCCACGTTAGATCAGAATACAAGGTGCTTCTGCTGACTTATAAAATCCTAAATGGGCTTGCCCCATCCTACCTGTCTGATCTCCTTAAACCTTACATGCCATCTCGAGCACTTCGTTCTCAAAATACAGGGCTCCTGGGGTCCGCGGTGATGTAGCGGTCTAAGCATCGGCTTTGTGTCGGTGCAGTTGCCCACTGGGGACCGGGGTTCGCGCCCCGGTCTCGTCATATCCGACTATGGCCGGACTCGATGAAGCAGCGCTGTCTTCGGGAGGGGGCGGAGTCGGCTTGTGTTCGTCACACGAATGTGTGTGTGTGTGTGTGTGGTGTGGTGTGGTGCGGAAAGCAGTGGCTCGGCCTTGAGTTCGGCGAGGCGACTCCTTCCAGACTGCCGGCCAGAGAGATGCAGTTGGCGAACGCATGCAGTACGAGGGTGGTGTTTGAACTAAAATAGGGATCGATTGGCCAATAAATTGGGAGAAAATGGGAAAAATCAGGAAAAAAAAATCAGGGCCCAAAGTTAAGAAGAAGTCAGCTGGTGGCAGCAGGGCCTTTTCCCATCGGGCCTCGTTCTTGTGGAATAACCTGCCTGCTGCCATCAGACCATCAGAGTCTGTTGAGTCTTTAAATCCAAATGTAAAACTCATCTTTTTGTCTCAACCTACAATTGGTTGCCTTTAAATTGAGTGCTTCACAACCTGTACTGCATGGTGGGTCGGTTCCTGTCTCAATGAATTTACCAACCACTGTTCTGCCCACGAGATTATAGAGTATAAATGATAGATTAAAGTATAGATTATAGAGTATAGATTATAGATTAATGTATAGAGTATATATTAAGATATAGATTATAGATTAAAGTATAGATTATATATTAAAGTATATATTATAGAGTATAGATTATAGAGTATAGATTAAAGTATAGATTATAGATTAATGTAGAGTATATATTAAAGTATAGATTATAGATTAAAGTATAGAGTATAGATTAAAGTATAGAGTATAGAGTATAGATTATAGAGTATATATTAAAGTATAGATTATAGATTAATGTATAGAGTATATATTAAAGTATAGATTATAGAGTAAAGTATAGATTATAGATTAAAGTATAGATTATAGAGTATAGATTATAGATTAATGTATAGAGTATATATTAAAGTATAGATTATAGATTAAAGTATAGATTATATATTAAAGTATATATTATAGAGTATAGATTATAGAGTATATATTAAAGTATAGATTATAGATTAATGTATAGAGTGTATATTAAAGTATAGATTATAGAGTAAAGTATAGATTATAGATTAAAGTATAGATTATAGAGTATAGATTACAGATTAATGTATAGAGTATATATTAAAGTATATATTATATATTAAAGTATAGATTATATAGTATAGATTATATAGTATATATTAAAGTATAGATTATAGATTAATGTATAGAGTATATATTAAAGTATAGATTATAGAGTAAAGTATAGATTATAGAGTATAGATTATAGAGTATAGATTATAGATGATCGACTATTGCAAACTGTTCTCTTCTCTCACATGTCTTTTCTCTCTCTCTGGCTGATGTCTTCTCCTTTCTCTTCTCCTGTGTGTGTGAATGGTGTGATGCGAGTCTCTCTTGTGTGCACGTGCAGTCTGTCCTCCTGCCAGGTCTCCATGGTGATGGTGGTTGCCACCTGGACACTGCTTGGCATCCCCCTCATCACGTTTTTTTTAAGAAAATACATATCTTATAAAGCCATATAATTGTGTTACCCTGTTCCACGGTTATATCCTTCTCTCACTCAGATGTGTGACTAATGTTTTTTTGTGTCTCCATGGTGATGGTGGTCATGTGGCTCTGGTCGTGCCTGGGCTGTTCCGGTGGCATCTGGATACTGCTTGGCATCCTCCTCATCATATTCTTCATATATTTTATAATTCCATTATAATTGTGTTATCCTCTTTCAGTGTTGTAGTGTGTAGAGTGTGTGAACACAACGTCGTTGCTCTCCCTGAGGTGTCCTCCTGGTTGTTCTCCCTGTTAAAGGGCTTAGGGAGGTGTTCCTCATCTGATGAGAGGGTCTAAGGACAGGATGCTGTGTTGCTGTAAAGCCTCCTGAGGCACATTTGTAATTTGTGATACTGGGCTGTACAAATAAAACGGACCTGACTAAAGATCTATCAGCTAATTTAGTACTTCCTGTTTGTGCTGTTTCAGATGGCGAGACAGAGTTTGCTTTTATCCACAACCAGGAAGAGAGAGGAAGATGCTGCCACTGAGTCAAACTGTTTCCTGCTGGCATCTGTAGCTTCTAAAACCATTAGCTAGCTTCCTGGTATAGCTTTCAAACAGGTCCTGCAGCAGGGCCCTGCAAGACGCCAGGCCCTAACAAGGTTTCAGGTTGGTTTGATGGTCAGAGGTCAGAGGTCAAACTGCAATCTGTTACCTTTCAGTGTTATTTCCGCCAAACTACGCCATGTACCAAGACCAGTTAACCAGCAGAGGGCTCTATAGATCCACTGATCCAGGGCTGCTGGCTTGACCCCTGACCTCTGTGTGATCCTGTGGTTTGTTTATCTGCCCCTGATGACCCCAAGACCCCAAGGCCAAGGAAGGTGGTGGAGGGTAACAGAAGAAGCAGGAGATGGGAGCCGGTGAATTCATCACATAATGTGTGTTTCCTACCGTAATGTGTCATTTGGTGTTTCTCTGAGGAAACTGGTGAAATCAGCGAAGAAGGTCTCACAGGAGACTCTCCAGCCGAGATGCAACGGGGCAGAAGGAAACAGGGGAGCACCACAACAATGAGGACTACTTACTGGTGGGCTTGACGTAGACCTTCAGCTTCAAACAGGGTTTTCCAGCCAGGCTTGGGTGAGGAGACGCTGGAAAACAGAAAGACCAGAAGGGAGAGAGAGAATTGGAAGGAGAGCGGAGGAGAAAGAGGAGGAGGAGGGTGGCGGATAGAGGGAGAGAGTTATCTGCTTATTCTTAAAGGACGTTTCTACAGCAGCTTTGTGTCAGCGGCAGCCATGTTGGAGCTCCTGTTTTCCTCCAAACGGACGGCCTGGACTTCACTTTCAAACATTGACAGATAAAACGCTGCTCCTGCTTCTGCTTCTGCCTCTGCTTCTGGTTCTGGTTCTGGTTCTGGTTGTGTCAGGGGGACTCGGTGAATATGACACCTTCATCCCAAAGAGGAGGATATGACTTCATAGAAACATAAAGTAATACAAAATAATGCAAACTATAACAACATGAAGGAATATAAAGGACTGGCGGCCTGTCCAGGGTGTCTCCCCGCCTGTCCAGGGTGTCTCCCGGCCTGTCCAGGGTGTCTCCCCGCCTGTCCAGGGTGTCTCCCTGCCTGCCGCCCAGCGGCTGCTGGGAGAGGCTCCAGCATCCCGCCCCCTGACTGACAGCAGAACAAGCGGTTTGGATCATGGATGTATGGAAAATACTTAAAATATGATATAAAATATCTATGACAGTGACAAATCAAATCTGCTTTGCTCTCGTTTCAGCTTAGTGTGTGTGTGTGTGTGTGTGTGTGTGTGTGTGTCTGTGTGTGTCTGTGTGTGTCTGTGTGTGTGTGTGTTCAGCGTTTCTCTCTTAGTTTTGCCTCGTTTCTACAGTGAGACAGACAAGTGAGGGGGATGAGGGTGTTGTAAAATATTAAAATGAGTTGCTTTAATGCCGAGCAGGGGTGCTCTTCATCACGACACTCTTCATCACAACACTCTTCATCACGACACTCTTCATCACAGCACTCTTCATCACGACACTCTTCATCACAACATTCTTCATCACGACACTCTTCATCACGACACTCTTCATCACGACACTCTTCATCACGACACTCTTCATCACGACATTCTTCATCACAACACTCTTCATCACGACACTCTTCATCACGACATTCTTCATCACAACACTCTTCATCACGACATTCTTCATCACAACACTCTTCATCACGACACTCTTCATTAGCTGAAGATACACTCCCAGTCATGACATGCACACAGACACATAGGGACTCATGCAGCGTGTCGGGAGGAAGGGCGGTGAAGGCCTGGGGGGCGTGGCTTAACCATGATCACACCGCCGCACTCTGCTAATGCTGTTAGCGCCATGCATCACAAGCTAAACTAATGACACCTGAATGAGTCGTGGTGCTGGACAGGAGCTGACCGGTCTCACAGTGTGAGGACAGTCTGACAGGAGCCGGTCTCACAGGAGCTGGTCTCACAGGAGCCGGTCTCACAGGAGCCGGTCTCACAGGAGCTGGTCTCACAGTATAAGGACAGTGTGACAGGAGCTGGTCGGACAGTGTGAGGACAGTACGACAGGAGCCTGTCTCACAGGAGCTGGTCTCACAGTGTGGGGACAGTACGACAGGAGCCTTTCTCACAGGAGCTGGTCTCACAGTGTGTGGACAGTGTGAGAGGAGCTGGTCTCACAGTGTAAGGACAGTGTGACAGGAGCTGGTCCGACAGTGTGAGGACAGTGTGACAGGAGCTGGTCCGACAGTGTGAGGACAGTGTGACAGGAGCTTGTCTCACAGTGTGAGGACAGTGTGACAGGAGCCGGTCTCACAGTGTGTGGACAGTGTGAGAGGAGCTGGTCTCACAGTGTAAGGACAGTGTGACAGGAGCTGGTCCGACAGTGTGAGGACAGTGTGACAGGAGCCGGTCTCACAGTGTGAGGACAGTGTGACAGGAGCTGGTCCGACAGTGTGAGGACAGTGTGACAGGAGCCGGTCTCACAGTGTGAGGACAGTGTGACAGGAGCTGGTCTCACAGTGTGAGAGGAGCTGGTCTCACAGTGTGAGGACAGTGTGACAGGAGCTGGTCTCACAGTGTGAGAGGAGCTGGTCTCACAGTGTAAGGACAGTGTGACAGGAGCTGGTCTCACAGTGTGAGGACAGTGTGACAGGAGCTGGTCCGACAGTGTGAGGACAGTGTGACAGGAGCTTGTCTCACAGTGTGAGGACAGTGTGACAGGAGCTGGTCTCACAGTGTGAGGACAGTGTGACAGGAGCTGGTCTCACAGTGTGAGGACAGTGTGACAGGAGCTGGTCTCACAGTGTAAGGACAGTGTGACAGGAGCTGGTCTCACAGTGTGAGGACAGTGTGACAGGAGCTGGTCCGACAGTGTGAGGACAGTGTGACAGGAGCTTGTCTCACAGTGTGAGGACAGTGTGACAGGAGCCGGTCTCACAGTGTGAGGACAGTGTGACAGGAGCTGGTCTCACAGTGTGAGGACAGTGTGACAGGAGCCGGTCTCACAGTGTAAGGACAGTGTGACAGGAGCCGGTCTCACAGTGTGAGGACAGTGTGACAGGAGCCGGTCCGACAGTGTGAGGACAGTGTGACAGGAGCTGGTCCGACAGTGTGAGGACAGTGTGACAGGAGCTGGTCTCACAGTGTAAGGACAGTGTGACAGGAGCTGGTCTCACAGTGTGAGGACAGTGTGACAGGAGCTGGTCTCACAGTGTGAGGAGAGTGTGACAGGAGCTGGTCCGACAGTGTGAGGACAGTGTGACAGGAGCCGGTCTCACAGTGTGAGGACAGTGTGACAGGAGCTGGTCCGACAGTGTGAGGACAGTGTGACAGGAGCTGGTCCGACAGTGTGAGGACAGTGTGACAGGAGCTGGTCCGACAGTGTGAGGACAGTGTGACAGGAGCCGGTCTCACAGTGTAAGGACAGTGTGACAGGAGCCGGTCTCACAGTGTAAGGACAGTGTGACAGGAGCCGGTCCGACAGTGTGAGGACAGTGTGACAGGAGCTGGTCCGACAGTGAGAGGACAGTGTGACAGGAGCTGGTCTCACAGTGTGAGGACAGTGTGACAGGAGCCGGTCCGACAGTGTGAGGACAGTGTGACAGGAGCTGGTCCGACAGTGTGAGGACAGTGTGACAGGAGCTGGTCTCACAGTGTGAGGACAGTGTGACAGGAGCCGGTCTCACAGTGTGAGGACAGTGTGACAGGAGCTGGTCTCACAGTGTAAGGACAGTGTGACAGGAGCTGGTCTCACAGTGTAAGGACAGTGTGACAGGAGCTGGTCTGACAGTGTGAGGACAGTGTGACAGGAGCCGGTCTCACAGTGTAAGGACAGTGTGACAGGAGCCGGTCTCACAGTGTGAGGACAGTGTGACAGGAGCTGGTCTCACAGTGTGAGGACAGTGTGACAGGAGCTGGTCCGACAGTGTGAGGACAGTGTGACAGGAGCTGGTCTCACAGTGTGAGGACAGTGTGACAGGAGCCGGTCCGACAGTGTGAGGACAGTGTGACAGGAGCCGGTCTCACAGTGTAAGGACAGTGTGACAGGAGCCGGTCTCACAGTGTGAGGACAGTGTGACAGGAGCCGGTCCGACAGTGTGAGGACAGTGTGACAGGAGCCGGTCCGACAGTGTGAGGACAGTGTGACAGGAGCTGGTCCGACAGTGTGAGGACAGTGTGACAGGAGCCGGTCTCACAGTGTAAGGACAGTGTGACAGGAGCTGGTCTCACAGTGTGAGGACAGTGTGACAGGAGCTGGTCTCACAGTGTGAGGACAGTGTGACAGGAGCCGGTCTCACAGTGTGAGGACAGTGTGACAGGAGCTGGTCTCACAGTGTGAGGACAGTGTGACAGGAGCTGGTCTCACAGTGTGAGGACAGTGTGACAGGAGCCGGTCTCACAGTGTGAGGACAGTGTGACAGGAGCCGGTCCGACAGTGTGAGGACAGTGTGACAGGAGCTGGTCTCACAGTGTGAGGACAGTGTGACAGGAGCTGGTCCGACAGTGTGAGGACAGTGTGACAGGAGCTGGTCTCACAGTGTGAGGACAGTGTGACAGGAGCTGGTCCGACAGTGTGAGGACAGTGTGACAGGAGCTGGTCCGACAGTGTCAGGACAGTGTGACAGGAGCCGGTCTCACAGTGTGAGGACAGTGTGACAGGAGCCGGTCTCACAGTGTGAGGACAGTGTGACAGGAGCTGGTCCGACAGTGTGAGGACAGTGTGACAGGAGCTGGTCCGACAGTGTGAGGACAGTGTGACAGGAGCTGGTCCGACAGTGTGAGGGCAGTGTGACAGGAGCCGGTCTCACAGTGTAAGGACAGTGTGACAGGAGCTGGTCCGACAGTGTGAGGACAGTGTGACAGGAGCCGGTCTCACAGTGTGAGGACAGTGTGACAGGAGCCGGTCTCACAGTGTGAGGACAGTGTGACAGGAGCTGGTCTCACAGTGTGAGGACAGTGTGACAGGAGACAGTCTCACAGGAGCTGGTCTCACAGAGTGAGGACAGTGTGACAGCAGCCGGTCTCACAGGAGCCGGTCTCACAGGAGCTGGTCTCACAGTGTGAGGACAGTGTGACAGGAGACAGTCTCACAGGAGCTGGTCTCACAGTGTAAGGACAGTGTGACAGGAGCTGGTCTGACAGTGTGAGGACAGTGTGACAGGAGCCGGTCTCACAGTGTAAGGACAGTGTGACAGGAGCTGGTCTGACAGTGTGAGGACAGTGTGACAGGAGCCGGTCTCACAGGAGCCGGTCTCACAGGAGCTGGTCTCACAGTGTGAGGACAGTGTGACAGGAGACAGTCTCACAGGAGCTGGTCTCACAGTGTAAGGACAGTGTGACAGGAGCTGGTCTGACAGTGTGAGGACAGTGTGACAGGAGCTGGTCTCACAGTGTGAGGACAGTGTGACAGCAGCCGGTCTCACAGGAGCCGGTCTCACAATGTGAGGACAGTGTGACAGGAGACAGTCTCACAGGAGCTGGTCTCACAGTGTAAGGACAGTGTGACAGGAGCTGGTCTGACAGTGTGAGGACAGTGTGACAGGAGCCGGTCTCACAGTGTGAGGACAGTGTGACAGGAGCTGGTCTGACAGTGTGAGGACAGTGTGACAGGAGCCGGTCCGACAGTGTGAGGACAGTGTGACAGGAGCCGGTCTCACAGTGTGAGGACAGTGTGACAGGAGCTGGTCTGACAGGAGACAGTCTCACAGGAGCTGGTCTCACAGTGTAAGGACAGTGTGACAGGAGCTGGTCTGACAGTGTGAGGACAGTGTGACAGGAGCCGGTCCGACAGTGTGAGGACAGTGTGACAGGAGCTGGTCCGACAGTGTGAGGACAGTGTGACAGGAGCTGGTCTCACAGTGTGAGGACAGTGTGACAGGAGCTGGTCCGACAGTGTGAGGACAGTGTGACAGGAGCTGGTCTCACAGTGTGAGGACAGTGTGACAGGAGCTGGTCCGACAGTGTGAGGACAGTATGACAGGAGCTGGTCTCACAGTGTGAGGACAGTATGACAGGAGCTGGTCCGACAGTGTGAGGACAGTGTGACAGGAGCCGGTCTCACAGTGTGAGAGGAGCTGGTCTCACAGTGTAAGGACAGTGTGACAGGAGCTGGTCTCACAGTGTGAGGACAGTGTGACAGGAGCCGGTCTCACAGTGTGAGAGGAGCTGGTCTCACAGTGTAAGGACAGTGTGACAGGAGCTGGTCTCACAGTGTGAGAGGAGCTGGTCTCACAGTGTAAGGACAGTGTGACAGGAGCCGGTCTCACAGTGTGAGGACAGTGTGACAGGAGCCGGTCTCACAGTGTGAGGACAGTGTGACAGGAGCTGGTCCGACAGTGTGAGGACAGTGTGACAGGAGCTGGTCCGACAGTGTGAGGACAGTGTGACAGGAGCTGGTCCGACAGTGTGAGGACAGTGTGACAGGAGCTGGTCCGACAGTGTGAGGGCAGTGTGACAGGAGCCGGTCTCACAGTGTAAGGACAGTGTGACAGGAGCTGGTCCGACAGTGTGAGGACAGTGTGACAGGAGCCGGTCTCACAGTGTGAGGACAGTGTGACAGGAGCCGGTCTCACAGTGTGAGGACAGTGTGACAGGAGCTGGTCCGACAGTGTGAGGACAGTGTGACAGGAGCTGGTCCGACAGTGTGAGGGCAGTGTGACAGGAGCCGGTCTCACAGTGTAAGGACAGTGGGACAGGAGCTGGTCCGACAGTGTGAGGACAGTGTGACAGGAGCCGGTCTCACAGTGTGAGGACAGTGTGACAGGAGCCGGTCTCACAGTGTGAGGACAGTGTGACAGGAGCTGGTCCGACAGTGTGAGGACAGTGTGACAGGAGCTGGTCTCACAGTGTGAGGACAGTGTGACAGGAGACAGTCTCACAGGAGCTGGTCTCACAGAGTGAGGACAGTGTGACAGCAGCCGGTCTCACAGGAGCCGGTCTCACAGGAGCTGGTCTCACAGTGTGAGGACAGTGTGACAGGAGACAGTCTCACAGGAGCTGGTCTCACAGTGTAAGGACAGTGTGACAGGAGCTGGTCTGACAGTGTGAGGACAGTGTGACAGGAGCCGGTCTCACAGTGTAAGGACAGTGTGACAGGAGCTGGTCTGACAGTGTGAGGACAGTGTGACAGGAGCCGGTCTCACAGGAGCCGGTCTCACAGGAGCTGGTCTCACAGTGTGAGGACAGTGTGACAGGAGCTGGTCTGACAGTGTGAGGACAGTGTGACAGGAGCCGGTCTCACAGTGTGAGGACAGTGTGACAGCAGCCGGTCTCACAGTGTGAGGACAGTGTGACAGGAGCTGGTCCGACAGTGTGAGGACAGTGTGACAGGAGCTGGTCTCACAGTGTGAGGACAGTGTGACAGGAGACAGTCTCACAGGAGCTGGTCTCACAGAGTGAGGACAGTGTGACAGCAGCCGGTCTCACAGGAGCCGGTCTCACAGGAGCTGGTCTCACAGTGTAAGGACAGTGTGACAGGAGCTGGTCTGACAGTGTGAGGACAGTGTGACAGGAGCCGGTCTCACAGTGTAAGGACAGTGTGACAGGAGCTGGTCTGACAGTGTGAGGACAGTGTGACAGGAGCCGGTCTCACAGGAGCCAGTCTCACAGGAGCTGGTCTCACAGTGTGAGGACAGTGTGACAGGAGACAGTCTCACAGGAGCTGGTCTCACAGTGTAAGGACAGTGTGACAGGAGCTGGTCTGACAGTGTGAGGACAGTGTGACAGGAGCCGGTCTCACAGTGTGAGGACAGTGTGACAGCAGCCGGTCTCACAGGAGCCGGTCTCACAGTGTGAGGACAGTGTGACAGGAGACAGTCTCACAGGAGCTGGTCTCACAGTGTAAGGACAGTGTGACAGGAGCTGGTCTGACAGTGTGAGGACAGTGTGACAGGAGCCGGTCTCACAGTGTGAGGACAGTGTGACAGGAGACAGTCTCACAGGAGCTGGTCTCACAGTGTGAGGACAGTGTGACAGGAGACAGTCTCACAGGAGCTGGTCTCACAGTGTAAGGACAGTGTGACAGGAGCTGGTCTGACAGTGTGAGGACAGTGTGACAGGAGCCGGTCTCACAGTGTGAGGACAGTGTGACAGCAGCCGGTCTCACAGGAGCCGGTCTCACAGGTGGAGGGGTTTCATATGGTGGCATGCTGCCAGTGTGAGGCCATTTTCATTTTCATTAAAGGGAGGGGCAGCTGAGGAACTACTAGTCCCCTCATAGACACTAGTCCAGCTTGTAGGCCAGCTGTTATACCAAACCATCCTCCATCTTGAAGCTGGTTGGTTGATGTCGTCATGGATGTGCAGGAACAGAGAGTGATGAGCAGCAGTCTACAACACCGGAGGAGCAGGCTTGCTGCCCCCTGCAGACAGGCTGGAGAGCCTCTCCAGTGGTCAGTCATCAGGGCCCATTTCAGAGCCAGCGGTTCCTCTCCTGTGTCTGGCTGCGGGTCTGTGATGTGCTGGGAACAGACCCGCCCCTCCATGGCAGCCGGCCACAAAGCCACAGCTTATTAACTAAAGCCCCACCGCTGCCCCCAAATGACCCCTCACAGCCTGTAAGCAGAGCAGACTTGCCCCGCCCTTCAGCTGACCATCCCGCTGAGCCACAGCCTGAATGTTAGCCAGGGCCAGGGATGATGAAGGTGCAGCAGGGTGTGTTTGTTGAGGAGACGACAGACTTCCAAACTCATTTCTGCCTCCACAATTCCTCCTCGCTTCATCACAACATAACCGGAGGCCGGGGCTGGAAAACAGGGAGGCCTCGTATCTGTCGAGGTTGCTTCAACATGGCCAAGTTCATCTGGTCGAGTCCCGGATGGGATTCAGCCACGTCCAACAAGGGGCCCTGTGACCTTTCACTGAGCCAGTTATATTCGAGAGGAAAAAGAGGGCAGGGCCACTAGACCTGTAAGTCATCTTCCACATAACCGTGGAAACCAGTACAACCTTTGAGTCAACATCCATGTAACCATGGAAACCAATAAAACTTGAGTTGTCAGCCATGTATCTACGGAAACCAATAAAACTTGAGTTGTCATCCATGTAACCATGGAAACCAATAAAACTTGAGTTGTCAGCCATGTAACTATGGAAACCAGTAAAACCTGTGAGTCGTCATCCATATAACTATGGTAACCAATAAAACTTGAGTTGTCAGCCATGTAACCATGGAAACCAATAAAACTTGAGTTGTCAGCCATGTAACTATGGAAACCAGTAAAACCTGTGAGTTGTCAGCCGTGTAACCATGGAAACCAACTGAACAGGCAGCATGGATGATTACAGTGTGTGTGTGTGTGTGTGTGTAAACTTTTACATGTTCATGTGTTTGTGTGCTAGTGTTGCAAATGAGTGAGACTCAGAAATGCAGTAATTAATGTGAATCATATCACACACACCTACACCCGTAGACAGTAATATACTTACAGATGTAGTAGTACTCGTGTCCCGGGCGGAACTCGAAGCCCAGAGAAAAGGGGGTGAAGAGCTGGAACTTCTCAGAGAATTTGAGAGGTCCACTGGGGCTCTGGGGCCGGTTGCACTCCCAGCGTTTGAAGCCCTTCATGCGGTGGTCACAGGTGGTGTAGCCGTCGTAGTTGACCATGAAGAGGACGTAGCGCTCCATCTGCTCCTGTGGGAGCGGCCCCTCGTAGTGGGGGCAGTAGATGTCCAGGTAGTCGTTGATGGCCACCTCCACTGTGTACTCCTCCTGCTGGAACCTGCCGGGAGTACAGCGGTGAGACAACGCACACCAGGAAGTAGACATACCCAATACCACCTTGTACTCATGCCATGCTGGAGACACACATGACACTGGAGACACACATGACAGTGGAGACACACATGACACTGGAGACACACATGACAGTGGAGACACACATGACAGTGGAGACACACATGACAGCAGAGACACACATGACACTGGAGACACACATGACACTGGAGACACACATGACAGTGGAGACACACATGACACTGGAGACACACATGACAGTGGAGACACACATGACACTGGAGACACACATGACAGTGGAGACACACATGACACTGGAGACACACATGACAGTGGAGACACACATGACAGTGGAGACATGACAGTGGAGACACACATGACAGTAGAGACACACATGACAGTGGAGACACACATGACAGTGGAGTGCGCTGAGGTCAATCAAGTTACTTTTCTGGACGTCTGTAGTTGTTATCATGTTTTATTTAATGTGGATTCGTTATTTAATTTAATTATTTAATTTAATTTAATTATTTTATTTAAATTATTTAATGTAATTATTTTAATTAATTAATTTAAATTATTTAAATTATTTAATTTAATTTGGATTCGTTATTTAATTTAATTATTTAATTTAATTTAAATTATTTAATTTAAATTATTTTAATTAATTAATTTAATTTAATTTAATTATTTAATTTAATGTGGATTCGTTATTGAGTTTGCAAAGTTGGTTATGGCTTGCCCCCCCCCCCCCTTTCCCCACTCTTCCGAGCCGTCCCGGTCTCTGCTCCACCCCCTCTGCTGACCCGGGGAGGGCTGCAGACTACCACGTGCCTCCTCCCATACATGTGGAGTCACCAGCCGCTTCTTTTCACCTGACAGGGAGGAGTTTCACCAGGGGGACGTAGCGCGTGGGAGGATCACGCTGCCCCCCCCCCACCCCCACCCCCACCCCCAACAGGCGCCAGCTCAACTCTTCAGTCCTGCATCAGGTGAAGTAACGCTGGAATGAATCCGCCAGGTGCTGCGACTTAATACTAACTGACCTGACTTGGACACACGCACACGCGCACACACGGTCACACACACGCACACACACACACACGGGCACACGCACACGCGCGCGTCAGGAAGTCGTCCCCTCCTCTCCTGGCGGGAAAAGCAGAAGGAATGGACGTGACGTGCAGGACGTTCTTTTCTGCGGTGACGTGTTTGTGAGTGTGTCACGTGTTCATTGGTTCTTCCAGGTCATGTGATCCTGAGTCTGCCTGCTGTCGCCCCGCCCCCCTACGTGTTGGAGGCGGATGGAGGGAGACGGAAATACGAATGGAGTGGAGCCAGAGAAGTTCTCCATCCAAGCTGTTGTTGATTAACGTTGGACACAACTACACAACCACACAACCACACGTACTCTGCCTTCAGTACTTCCACGTCCTCTCACCCCGAGTATGAATGATTCATGACGTGTCCAACATGGAGGACAGAGGATCTGTTGGACCACAGGATGTGTAGATGTTCTGTGTCGTGTAGACGAAGGAATCCCAAAGCTTCAGCTGGGCCGAGCTGCAGCTCCACAAACACCACAAACACACGGAGGCCATCCATCAGACGGGAGGGAAGTAGTTCCCAGGAGACCCTCCGTCAGCCTGACAACCAACACCTCCCCTGAACTCCATCCCTCCACCCCTCTGTTCCCCCATCCCTCTGTTCCTCCATCCCTCTGTTCCTCCTCCCTCATCCCTCTGTTCCCCATCCCTCTGTTCCTCCATCCCTCTAATCCTCCATCCCTCATCCCTTTGTTCCCCATCCCTCTGTTCCTCCATCCCTCTGTTCTTCTATCCCTCATCCCTCTGTTCTTCTATCCCTCATCCCTCTGTTCCTCCATCCCTCTGTTCTTCTATCCCTCATCCCTCTGTTCCTCCTCCCTCATCCCTCTGTTCCCCATCCCTCTGTTCCTCCATCCCTCTGTTCTTCTATCCCTCATCCCTCTGTTCCTCCATCCCTCTAATCCTCCATCCCTTATCCCTCTATTCCTGCATCCCTCTGTTCCTCCATCCCTCTGTTCTTCTATCCCTCATCCCTCTGTTCCCCATCCCTCTAATCCTCCATCCCTCATCCCTCTGTTCCCCATCCCTCTATTCCTCCATCCCTTATCCCTCTATTCCTGCATCCCTCTGTTCCTCCATCCCTCTGTTCTTCTATCCCTCATCCCTCTGTTCCCCATCCCTCTAATCCTCCATCCCTCATCCCTCTGTTCCCCATCCCTCTGTTCCTCCATCCCTCTAATCCTCCATCCCTCATCCCTCTGTTCCCCATCCCTCTGTTCCTCCATCCCTCTGTTCCTCCTCCCTCATCCCTCTGTTCCCCATCCCTCTGTTCCTCCATCCCTCTAATCCTCCATCCCTCATCCGTCTGTTCCCCATCCCTCTGTTCCTCCATCCCTTATCCCTCTATTCCTGCATCCCTCTGTTCCCCCATCCCTCTGTTCCTCCATCCCTTTGTTCCTCCCAGTCTTCTCTCTCTCTCTCTCTCTCTCTCTCTCTCTCTCTCTCTCTCTCTCTCTCTCTCTCTCTCTCTCTCTCTCTCTCTCTCTCTCTCTCTCTCTCTCTCTCTCTCTCTCTCTCTCTGTCTCTCTCTCTCTGTCTCTGTCTCTCTCTCTCTGAGTGCATGCTGGGAGTTTGGTGATGGAGAGCATGGTGAGTTTGGTGGAGAGTCTGTGACTTTTTCTCAGGTTTTCCTCTTTTTTTCTACTGTTTATTGTATGGTTGTTGTGTAGTTGTGGTTGTTCTTAGTGTAGTTTGGTGTGGGCTGGGTGGTTGTGTTTGGCGGAGGGTGAGCTGTGCTTCTTGCTGGGCATGGCGTCCCTTCAGACACCGTCCCTGCCTTTGAGGCGCGGAGTGAGGGTCGTGCCGCGGCCCAGTACCACGGTGCAGCAGCTGCTGGTGGTGGTAGGAGAACAGGTGAGCAGGTGGTGGTGGTTGTAGGAGAACAGGTGAGCAGGTGGTGGTGGTTGTAGGGGAACAGGTGAGCAGGTGGTGGTGGTGGTATGAGAACAGGTGAGCAGGTGGTGGTGGTGGTAGGAGAACAGGTGAGCAGGTGCTGTTGGTGGTAGGAGAACAGGTGAGCAGGTGCTGGTGGTGGTAGGAGAACAGGCGAGCAGGTGCTGGTGGTGGTAGGAGAACAGGTGAGCAGGTGGTGGTGGTGGTCGGAGAACAGGCGGACAGGTGGGTGGTAGGAGAAGAGGTTAGCAGGTGGTGGTGGTGGTAGGAGAACAGGTGAGCAGGTGGTGGTGGTGGTCGGAGAACAGGCGGACAGGTGGGTGGTAGGAGAAGAGGTTAGCAGGTGCTGGTGGTGGTAGGAGAACAGGTGAGCAGGTGCTGGTGGTGATAGGAAAACAGGCGAGCATGTGGTGGTAGGAGAATAGGTGAGCAGGTGGTGGTGGTGTTAGGAGAACAGGTGAACAGGTGGTGGTAGGAGAACAGGTGAGCAGGTGGTGGTGTTGGTAGGAGAACAGGTGAGCAGGTGCTGGTGGGGGTAGGAGAACAGGTGAGCAGGTGCTGGTGGTGGTAGGAGAACAGGTAAGCAGATGGTGGTGGTGGTAGGAGAACAGGTGAGCAGGTGGTGGTGGTGGTAGGAGAACAGGTGAGCAGGTGGTGGTGGTGGTAGGAGAACAGGTGAGCAGGTGCTGGTGGTGGTAGGAGAACAGGTGAGCAGGTGGTGGTAGGAGAACAGGTGAGCAGGTGGTGGTGGTGGTAGGAGAACAGGTGAGCAGGTGGTGGTGGTGGTAGGAGAACAGGTGAGCAGGTGGTGGTGGTGATAGGAGAACAGGTGAGCAGGTGCTGGTGGTGGTAGGAGAACAGGTGAGCAGGTGCTGGTGGTGGTAGGAGAACAGGTGAGCAGGTGCTGGTGGTGGTAGGAGAACAGGTGAGCAGGTGGTGGTAGGCGAACAGGTGAGCAGGTGGTGGTGGTGGTAGGAGAACAGGTGAGCAGGTGCTGGTGGTGGTAGGAGAACAGGTGAGCAGGTGGTGGTGGTGGTAGGAGAACAGGTGAGCAGGTGCTGGTGGTGGTAGGAGAACAGGTGAGCAGGTGGTGGTGGTGGTAGGAGAACAGGTGAGCAGGTGCTGGTGGTGGTAGGAGAACAGGTGAGCAGGTGGTGGTGGTGGTAGGAGAACAGGTGAGCAGGTGCTGGTGGTGGTAGGAGAACAGGTGAGCAGGTGGTGGTAGGAGAACAGGTGAGCAGGTGGTGGTGGTGGTAGGAGAACAGGTGAGCAGGTGGTGGTGGTGGTAGGAGAACAGGTGAGCAGGTGGTGGTGGTGATAGGAGAACAGGTGAGCAGGTGCTGGTGGTGGTAGGAGAACAGGTGAGCAGGTGCTGGTGGTGGTAGGAGAACAGGTGAGCAGGTGCTGGTGGTGGTAGGAGAACAGGTGAGCAGGTGGTGGTAGGAGAACAGGTGAGCAGGTGCTGGTGGTGGTAGGAGAACAGGTGAGCAGGTGCTGGTGGTGGTAGGAGAACAGGTGAGCAGGTGGTGGTGGTGGTAGGAGAACAGGTGAGCAGGTGCTGGTGGTGGTAGGAGAACAGGTGAGCAGGTGGTGGTGGTGGTAGGAGAACAGGTGAGCAGGTGCTGGTGGTGGTAGGAGAACAGGTGAGCAGGTGCTGGTGGTGGTAGGAGAACAGGTGGGGCATGGAAACCTCTCGTTTGCCTCCAGAATGAATAAAGCGGTGGTGGTCTTTATGAAGGACCAGGGGTTTGTCCACCAGCTGACAGAAAACAGCTTGCTTGTAAACGACGAGTTTACACTGGTTTCCCCACTGGCGGTGCCTCCCACCCGGATCACCGTGTCCGGAGTCCCTCCTTTGATTCCCAACGAGGCGCTGGCGCAAGAACTGAGGCGCTTCTGGAGGTTTGCAGGTGGATTCCGGACGGTGAGTCTGGGCTGTAAGGACACCAGATTGACCAACGTATTCTCATGAACGGTTCGTGTGATATTGTACGAAAAGTTATGCATAATTTTTTGTGGAGCGATTCAGAGTGCCTGCGCGCGGGGCGACGGCGGAGCGCCTGCGCAATCCTCTGCGGGGCTGTTGCGCCTGCGCCGCCGGGGGGGGGGGGCGCCCCCCCAACCCTAGGGTTAGGGTTAGGTGCCTGATGTGGGTTTCATATAAATTTTTGTGCATTACTTTTCCTACGTTTTCCTTCGACCAGGGAATGAGAAGAGCTGGACTGACGCATGTCCAGTCTCTCTGCGGAGACACGTGGTCATGTGTTGGGACTCTCCGACTCGAACACTGGATGTCTCTTTCCGTGTTAAGCTGTTCAGCACCAAATACAACTGTTTTTCAGTTGGAAGGCTGTTTCATGTCTGCACCGCTTTTTTCCTTTCTGCCAGTCGGGACTCGGGAGCGCAGGAGCGTATAGGTTAGGGTTTGGGCCGGACAGTACTACGCAGGGGCGTATAGGTTAGGGTTTGGGCCGGACAGTACTACGCAGGGGCGTATAGGTTAGGGTTTGGGCCGGACAGTCCTACGCAGGGGCGTATAGGTTAGGGTTTGGGCCGGACAGTCCTACGCAGGAGCGTATAGGTTAGGGTTTGGGCCGGACAGTACTACGCAGGGGCGTATAGGTTAGGGTTTGGGCCGGACAGTCCTACGCAGGAGCGTATAGGTTAGGGTTTGGGCCGGACAGTACTACGCAGCAGCTTATAGGTTAGGGTTTGGGCCGGACAGTCCTACGCAGGAGCGTATAGGTTAGGGTTTGGGCCGGACAGTCCTACGCAGGAGCGTATAGGTTAGGGTTTGGGCCGGACAGTACTACGCAGGAGCGTATAGGTTGGGGTTTGGGCCGGACAGTCCTACGCAGGAGCGTATAGGTTAGGGTTTGGGCCGGACAGTCCTACGCAGGAGCGTATAGGTTAGGGTTTGGGCCGGACAGTCCTACGCAGGAGCGTATAGGTTAGGGTTTGGGCCGGACAGTCCTACGCAGGGGCGTATAGGTTAGGGTTTGGGCCGGACAGTCCTACGCAGGAGCGTATAGGTTAGGGTTTGGGCCGGACAGTCCTACGCAGGAGCGTATAGGTTAGGGTTTGGGCCGGACAGTCCTACGCAGGGGCGTATAGGTTAGGGTTTGGGCCGGACAGTCCTACGCAGGGGCGTATAGGTTAGGGTTTGGGCCGGACAGTCCTACGCAGGAGCGTATAGGTTAGGGTTTGGGCCGGACAGTCCTACGCAGGAGCGTATAGGTTAGGGTTTGGGCCGGACAGTACTACGCAGGAGCGTATAGGTTAGGGTTTGGGCCGGACAGTCCTACGCAGGAGCGTATAGGTTAGGGTTTGGGCCGGACAGTCCTACGCAGGAGCGTATAGGTTAGGGTTTGGGCCGGACAGTCCTACGCAGGAGCGTATAGGTTAGGGTTTGGGCCGGACAGTCTTTGAGTGTCCATTGAGCCTCTCCTGTGCAGGTTGAGGAGGAGGCTGAGGGGTCTCTCTCTGCCAGAGCTAGCTCAGCACCCTTCTGTTGTTGTATCAGCATAGGCCGTTGGTCTTAATGTGTCTGTCCAGGGACAGGGACATGTCCAGGAATTAAAAGAAAGCCTGGTCTTACATGAACTGCTTCTCCAGCCAAGGTGAACTGGGGGAAAAGTCAGGCTTGTTTGGTGGGTCAGTGGAGTTTGGGGAGCACTTCTGGTGTTCCTGTGAACCTCAGGTGGGGAGAAAGAGGTGTTAAAATCCTAGGAGTATACTTGGAAAGTGAGGACTTTCGGGGAGGAAGAACTGGGAGGGAGTGGTGGAGAAGGTGGAAGCCAGGTCGTCTAAATGGAAATGGTTGCTACCCCAGCTGTCCTGCAGGGGGCGAGCTCTCGTAGTTAATAACCTGCTCGCCTCGTCTCTGTGACACAGACTCACCGTTTTAGTGCCACCGCCGGGCCTTGTGGGAGAGATGCAGGAGCTATTTCACAAACCCACCGGAGTCTATAGAATCAAAGAGGACAAGAACTAAAACCGAAAACAGGTGGACAAGACAGAAATAGTCAGGTGACGTCTGCAAGTGATAGAGGCTGCTGTGAACCCGAGCCAGATTCCTCGTGTGCATAGATACACTGGGTTACCTAAAGCTGATTCTGATTCTCATATAGTAAATCACACACACACACACACACACACACACACACGGAAACACAAGGTTTGTTTACACTGTGTGTGTGAACGCGTTGACATGACACCGGCCTGAAACGTGGCTTCCTTTAACTCCACCACTACGACTCCCAAAGTAAACAGGAACATTTCTTTGTGATTAACCATCATGACCCCGCCAGCCGACTTCATCTAAACACACATGGAGTAATGCGACACGTGTCATGTGACTGCTCCACATCCGGCGATCACGCGTGGTAATCACACCACCAATCATCTCGACATCAGCCCACTTAATGACGGACACTCTGCCATGAGAGATGCTGCTGCTGCTGCACGGTTCTGCTGCTGCTGCATGGTTCTGCTGCTGCTGCACGGTTCTGCTGCTGCTGCAGCAAGGTTCTGCTGCTGCTGCATGGTTCTGCTGCTGCTGCTGCACGGTTCTGCTGCTGCTGCATGGTTCTGCTGCTGCTGCTGCATGTTTCTGCTGCAGCAAGGTTCTGCTGCTGCTGCATGGCTCTGCTGCTGCACGGTTCTGCTGCTGCTGCAACAAGGTTCTGCTGCTGCTGCATGTTTCTGCTGCAGCAAGGTTCTGCTGCTGCTGCACGGTTCTGCTGCTGCTGCACGGTTCTGCTGCTGCTGCAGCAAGGTTCTGCTGCAGCTGCACGGCTCTGCTGCAGCAAGGTTCTGCTGCTGCATGTTTCTGCTGCAGCAAGGTTCTGCTGCTGCTGCACGGTTCTGCTGCTGCAGCATGGTTCTGCTGCTGCAGCAAGGTTCTGCTGCTGCACCATGGTTCTGCTGCTGCTGCATGGTTCTGCTGCTCTGCTGCAGCAAGGTTCTGCTGCTGCATGTTTCTGCTGCAGCAAGGTTCTGCTGCTGCTGCACGGTTCTGCTGCTGCAGCACGGTTCTGCTGCTGCAGCAAGGTTCTGCTGCTGCACCATGGTTCTGCTGCTGCTGCATGGTTCTGCTGTACAGCGGAGCAGGCGGCGCTTCACTGCACTGGAACATGTTTATTGTTCTTGGATCAGTTGACATATCACAGAAAACCACAGATATCAGTCACTGTGGATGACTGACAGCTGAGGACCACGAGCAGAGAGAGAGAGAGAGAGAGAGAGAGAGAGAGAGAGAGAGAGAGAGAGAGAGAGCGAGGGAGAGAGAGAGGGAGCGAGGGAGAGGGAGAGGGGTAGGGAGAGAGGGAGAGGGAGAGGGGGAGGGAGAGAGGGAGAGAGGGAGAGGGAGAGAGGGAGAGACCCTTTGACCTTGAACCAAGCCTTTACTGTTCCAATGCTTCATTCACATCAAGATGACAACCTTAACACAAATGCTCATATACACAGTGGAAAACAAAAGGAGACGCACATCCCCTTGTTTGTTCCTTTTTTCAGAAATTAAGAAGAGGCACTTGAGAGAGGGAGGGAGAGGCAGAGAGAGGCAGAGAGAGAGAGGGAGAGAGGGAGAGGGAGAGAAAGAGGGAGAGAGGGAGAGAGGGAGAGGGGGAGGGAGAGAGGGAGAGAGGGAGAGGGGGAGGGAGAGAGGGAGAGGGAGAGGGAGAGGGAGAGGGGGAGGGGGAGAGGGAGAGAGAGAGGGAGCGAGGGAGAGGGGGAGGGAGAGAGGGAGAGAGGGAGAGAGGGAGAGAGGGAGAGACCTTTTGACCTTGAACCAAGCCTTTACTGTTCCAATGCTTCATTCACATCAAGATGACAACCTTAACACAAATGCTCATATACACAGTGGAAAACAAAAGGAGACGCACCTCCCCTTGTTTGTTCCTTTTTTCAGAAATTAAGAGGAGGCACTTGAGAGAGGGAGGGAGAGGCAGACAGAGGCAGAGAGAGGGAGGGAGAAAGGGAGAGGGGGAGGGAGAGAGAGAGGGAGAGAGGGAGAGAGGGAGCGGGAGAGGGAGAGGGAGAGAGGGAGGGAGGGGGATGGAGAGAGGGAGAGGGAGAGGGAGAGAGGGAGAGAGAGGGAGAGAGGGAGAGAGAGAGGGAGCGAGGGAGAGGGGGAGGGAGAGGGAGAGAGAGAGAGGGAGCGAGGGGGATGGAGAGAGGGAGAGGGAGAGGGAGAGAGGGAGGGAGGGGGATGGAGAGAGGGAGGGAGGGGGATGGAGAGAGGGAGAGGGAGAGAGGGAGAGGGAGCGGGAGAGGGGGAGGAGAGAGATGCCAGTGTGTGGTGGTGGTGGTGGTGGATAACAGTGTGTGTGTGCATGTGTGTGTGTGTGTAACAGCTGACCACAACTTCTACAAGAGTGTGTAGTACACATGACTGTCTGCTTGAGGTGTGTGGTAGTGTACATACTATGTGGTGTGTGTGTGTGTGTGCATGTGTGTGTGTGTGTAACAGCTGACCACAACTTCTACAAGAGTGTGTAGTACACATGACTGCTTGAGGTGTGTGGTAGTGTACATACTATGTGGTGTGTGTGTGTGTGTGCGTGTGTGTGTGCGTGTGTTTGTGTGTGTGTGCATGTGTGTGTGTGTGTGTCTGTGCATGTGTGTGTGTCTGTGTGTGTGTCTGTGTGTGTGTGTGTGTGTGTCTGTGTGTGTGTGTGTGTGTCTGTGTGTGTGTGTGTGTGTGTGTGTGTGTCTGTGTGTGTGTGTGTGTGTGTGTGTGTGTACATTAGGAGAGAAAGTCTGAGTCGGCCATGAGCAGAGAATTAATCGGCGTTCTTCAGCAGCAGTCTGTCTCTAACAGCTTTTCCATGGCTGTCTTCCTGTGGGCCTGGCCAACACACACACACACACACACACACACACACACACACACACACACACACACACACACACACACACACACACACACACAAACCTCCAGTTCTGGGCTCCGTTCTATGAACTGTCTTTTAGAAAACAAAAAAGAAAAAAACTACGGGTTTAAACTTGTGCTGGTTTAAAGGTACAGTCCTGAATCTGCTGGTTTTACTGGACTAGTGTGTGTCCTATGTAGGTGTTGGTGAGGTGTCCTATGTAGGTGTTGGTAAGGTGTCCTATGTAGGTGTTGGTGAAGTGTTGGTGAGGTGTCCTAAGTAGGTGTTGGTAAGGTGTCCTATGTAGGTGTTGGTGAAGTGTTGGTGAGGTGTCCTAAGTAGGTGTTGGTGAAGTGTTGGTGAGGTGTCCTATGTAGGTGTTGGTGAAGTGTTGGTGAGGTGTCCTATGTAGGTGTTGGTGAAGTGTTGGTGAGGTGTCCTAAGTAGGTGTTGGTGAAGTGTTGGTGAGGTGTCCTAAGTAGGTGTTGGTGAAGTGTTGGTGAGGTGTCCTAAGTAGGTGTTGGTGAAGTGTTGGTGAGGTGTCCTAAGTAGGTGTTGGTGAAGTGTTGGTGAGGTGTCCTATGTAGGTGTTGGTGAAGTGTTGGTGAGGTGTCCTACATAGGTGTTGGTGAGGTGTCCTATGTAGGTGTTGGTGAGGTGTCCTATGTAGGTGTTGGTGAAGTGTTGGTGAGGTGTCCTAAGTAGGTGTTGGTAAGGTGTCCTATGTAGGTGTTGGTGAAGTGTTGGTGAGGTGTCCTATGTAGGTGTTGGTGAAGTGTTGGTGAGGTGTCCTATGTAGGTGTTGGTGAAGTGTTGGTGAGGTGTCCTATGTAGGTGTTGGTAAGGTGTCCTATGTAGGTGTTGGTGAAGTGTTGGTGAGGTGTCCTACGTGGTGTTGGTGAAGTGTTGGTGAGGTGTCCTATGTAGGTGTTGGTGAAGTGTTGGTGAGGTGTCCTATGTAGGTGTTGGTAAGGTGTCCTACGTAGGTGCTGGTGAGGTGTTGGTAAGGTGTCCTATGTAGGTGTTGGTGAGGTGTCCTATGTAGGTGTTGGTGAAGTGTTGGTGAGGTGTCCTATGTAGGTGTTGGTAAGGTGTCCTATGTAGGTGTTGGTGAAGTGTTGGTGAGGTGTCCTATGTAGGTGTTGGTGAAGTGTTGGTGAGGTGTCCTATGTAGGTGTTGGTGAAGTGTTGGTGAGGTGTCCTATGTAGGTGTTGGTAAGGTGTCCTATGTAGGTGTTGGTGAAGTGTTGGTGAGGTGTCCTACGTGGTGTTGGTGAAGTGTTGGTGAGGTGTCCTATGTAGGTGTTGGTGAAGTGTTGGTGAGGTGTCCTATGTAGGTGTTGGTAAGGTGTCCTACGTAGGTGCTGGTGAGGTGTTGGTAAGGTGTCCTATGTAGGTGTTGGTGAGGTGTCCTATGTAGGTGTTGGTGAAGTGTTGGTGAGGTGTCCTATGTAGGTGCTGGTGAGGTGTTGGTAAGGTGTCCTATGTAGGTGGTGGTTTGGTGTCCTATGTAGGTGTTGGTACGGTGTCCTACGTAGGTGTTGGTGAGGTGTTGGTAAGGTGTCCTATGTAGGTGTTGGTAAGGTGTCCTATGTAGGTGTTGGTAAGGTGTCCTACGTAGGTGTTGGTGAGGTGTTGGTAAGGTGTCCTATGTAGGTGCTGGTGAGGTGTTGGTAAAGCGTCCTATGTAGGTGGTGGTATGGTGTCCTATGTAGGTGTTGGTAAGGTGTCCTACGTAGGTGTTGGTGAGGTGTTGGTAAGGTGTCCTATGTAGGTGTTGGTAAGGTGTCCTGTGTAGGTGTTGGTAAGGTGTCCTACGTAGGTGTTGGTGAGGTGTTGGTAAGGTGTCCTATGTAGGTGGTGGTAAGGTGTCCTATGTAGGTGTTGGTGAGATGGTGGTAAGGTGTCCTATGTAGGTGTTGGTAAGGTGTCCTACGTAGGTGTTGGTGAGGTGTTGGTAAGGTGTCCTATGTAGGTGGTGGTAAGGTGTCCTATGTAGGTGTTGGTGAGGTGGTGGTAAGGTGTCCTATGTAGGTGTTGGTAAGGTGTCCTATGTAGGTGTTGGTGAAGTGTTGGTAAGGTGTCCTATGTAGGTGTTGTTGAAGTGTTGGTGAGGTGTCCTATGTAGGTGTTGGTAAGGTGTCCTATGTAGGTGTTGGTAAGGTGTCCTATGTAGGTGTTGTTGAAGTGTTGGTGAGGTGTCCTATGTAGGTGTTGGTAAGGTGTCCTACGTAGGTGTTGGTGAGGTGTTGGTAAGGTGTCCTATGTAGGTGTTGGTAAGGTGTCCTACGTAGGTGTTGATGAGGTGTTGGTATGGTGTCCTTATGTAGGTGGTGGTAAGGTGTCCTATGTAGGTGTTGGTGAGGTGGTGGTAAGGTGTCCTATGTAGGTGGTGGTGAGGTGTCCTATGTAGGTGTTGGTAAGGTGTCCTATGTAGGTGGTGGTAAGGTGTCCTATGTAGGTGTTGGTAAGGTGTCCTACGTAGGTGCTGGTGAGGTGTTGGTAAGGTGTCCTAATGGACAATGGAGGATGATGCTTGATGACACCACGGACCCTGAAATGATGGCGCACTCGACGGGCTTGTCCATGGACATAGTCCAGGCTACGGTGACAGCAATCCTAGAAACCATCCTACCCAGGGTCCAGGAATACATCCGGGTGAATGGGAATGTCCTAGCTGTTAGACCAGGCTCATCCGCAGCATGGTGAGTCCACATGGAAGCACACGTCTACAACAATCTTGCCCGAAAGCTTCAGATCAGTGAGTCTGTTTTAATGAGTACTATTTACACATTTCCCTCTGCTTGGTTACTCAATATACTTTGAAAGTATTATTCAGAGTACAATCAACTTACTTTTAACTTTGATTATTATTTTTATTATTATATTTCATTACCATATTACGTAGTATATCATTATTGTTATTGTTATATCATTATTTAGCTTTTACATGCAACACATTTAATATTTTGTAAAACAAAGCAATGACCTTATTTCAAGAATAATAATGCTGGTTTTGATACACTGAAAGGCGAAATATATAAAATGTAATAAGTAACCCTTTTCATTGTGAACAGCTCACTATTCTGGAGCTTCAGACCTCCAAACATTCCTGAAATCAGTAGTTAATGTGAAATGCATAACGCCTTGTATCACACCTGATATAAGCAGAGCCGTTTGCTCATGTGTGCTCCCTTGTTTTGTTCATTTAAAAGGTCCCAGGCCGGGCCAGCTGAGATGGATCATCTCACTACCACAGAAGAAGAGGCCCAGGAGAGCCTGGGCAACCTTCTCGTGCCTGTGGCTGATGTTATGCAACTGGAGGAGAAACTGAACGAGTTATTGGTTGAGGTGAACAGGCTAGTTGCCAAGGCAGCAGCTCAGAGAGTAAATTCAGTCAATTTTGAAGCCCTGCAGACAGCAGCTATAGAGACCGGTGTACCGATTGTTTACGTGAGTGGGGCTGTACATGCCCCCACTCACTCTGCAGAATGGCAGCTTCAACGGGAGCCTTCATTAAAAGGTGCCTGGAAAAGACAAAGAGGCACTGGACAAGAGGTCGTGTACGTGTAGCCACTTCTGCCTCGACAGAGCAATCCCCAACCACTGGAGGGCGGGTTTCAACACGTGTCAGTGAGGACATCATGCCAGACAGTGACCAGCTGCAGAGAGCCAGTGTGTTTTCTGGTTCTGCTGAAGATGGGTTGAGTCACAGCAGTCCACATGCTGAACTTCCCCAGTCAGACACGAAGTCCTCGCTGTCTGCATCAAGTGCCAGTGACAAGGTAGAGGCTGAGCAGTCTGCAATTCAGGTGAAATCAAGAAAACCCTTTTTGCAGTTTGCTAAGCAAAATATGTGTCGTTTGATGGAAGCCCTCAGAAGGTGTACTAAGGTGCCATGCAAAGGCCATAAACAGGCCTCTGGCCAATCTAAGAGCTGCGTGATACTGGGCTCCACAGAACAGATTTTAGAGGCCATAGCCTATCTGAGACAGTCACACAGGCCACAGACAGCCCATGAGGAGCTGATGAGCCTGCCGGGAGCCGTAGCCAACTCATCCGAACTCCGCGGTGACAGCTTTAAAGTCAGGACCAGATCAGCCCCTGCTATCACGGCCTTTGATGAAAAACTGAAGGCTGTCGAGAAGCTTGTCACCAGTCAGGTTGAGGAACACCTGAATTCACAGTATGGGTGTGGAAAGAAAAAATCCATCTTCAGCAGTGACCTGGAGAGCCTTTCAGGAGACCTCACTTCAGAGATCTATGACCTCATCATGGATGAAAGCCAGTACCCGACTCCCGTGGTACCCATTGGACAGAGCCTGTTGAACAGCGTTATTTTGCACTCACAGCGCAAAAGGGACACTGCCCAACTTGGCTCCCTATCTGTTTTATTGTATGCTACAACAGAGGGAGCTGTACTGCGCTTCCTAAACCAGGCTGAAGTTTGGCTTGTGCGGGAGCACCGCAGGACTGATGAACAGGTAAAAAAAAAAAAGGTCAAAAAGCTGGAGAGGTCGAGGACTGCAAGGATCAGAGCAGGGGCAAGATGGGAACCAACACACATGGAGGAGGAAAATGAAAGGTCTGATGACTCCAACGAGTCCGTCTCTGAGTTGGACATTGTATCGAAGTCCACTTCCCCTGTGTTGGACATGAGAGGTGAGTCGTCTTCCTCCGAGAGCAGCAGTGACTCACTAAGCGACAAGAAAACGCTGCTGCTCATGAAGCTGCTTGTCAGGCTGCAGAGTCAGGTCGACTCCACACACAACACCGAATCCTCTGAAGTAACTGATCAGATGATCAAACACCTGTCTCAGAGGAAAGTGAGCGACCCGCCAGATCCTCAAATTAAGAAAGTGTACAAGGCGGTGCTGAGGGACCTGCTGGCTGAATTTGGGTCCGACGTAATGCAGGCAGCCATGGCGACCGGGATGACGCTTTCAATGATACCTTGGTGAGGTCCCTGAAGACTCATCTGAAGATAGAGACCCCTCCCAGGCCAGAGTCGTCAACAACAAAAACCGGCTTGTTAATGCGCTTAAGAACTTCTGCTGCACAACAAAGAGAGGGTGCTCCAAGGCTGCTGGCAGCGAAGGAACCAGCGCCACCTTTAAAGAGGAGGTGTCTTCTGAAGCCCCGACTGGCAGCACAGAGAGAAAGTCCTCCCCGGACACATCTGGGAAACAAGGCAGGAGGCCTTCCATCTTCAGGAGGATAATCCCCACCAGCGTTAAATCCTGTTCCAGTGTCTAATTCGGTTAAAGTGCGCCAGATTTAAGAAGAGAAAGAAGAAAAGAACGCAGGCTTCAATAACAGCAGGAAAGCAAGCACACTCTGACCCTGGCTCTTTTGTAATGAGTCAGTAAGGACAGCAGAGACTGCTGTGAGACAGAGTAGAGAGATTCTGATTACATTTACTATGGTTTAATCGAACATGGATCAGAATGATTACATCATGTCACAGAGTGCTGCTATCAGACTAACATATCAGAGACTTTGGACTCGTGTGTACGGATGGAACAGGCCTGTCCACCCCCGAGATAAAACATATTCCACTTCTGAGGCGGCAGAAACCTTGTTAATCCAGTGAGATGACTTTACATCAAGGTGACAAGGGGGAGGACATTTTAATTTGGGTGGTGGTGGACTACCCAGAACTGTACAATTCACATGTTCAAATTTACCGGGACATAAATCCTAGTGCTCAGGAGGCGGTCGGGTCGAGGGCTGGAGGGACATTAAGTTCTTAAAATTCTTGTTGTAGGTCATCAGAAGATGTAGTCGTGTGAAAGCTGATGGATGTAGTCAGCAGTGGCAGCTTGCTGGCCAATAAACAGGATTCTGGTTCTGGTTGTGAAGTAAAGCAGCACTCTGCTGACCGGGTTTACAGTGCAGTAACACAAAGGAACTAGAAGAAGAATCAGACTAGCAGGCCATCATCTGAGCACGCAGCCTGCCTCTGCTGCTTTTATTCATCTGGACTTCAATAAATCCTTTTCTGATGCAACTCACGGTGTCAGCGTCCAACAAATGCGATTCTAATCCAACCATACCTCAACCTCCCCCCCCGGGGGGGGGGCAGGTCAGGTTCTCCTGAAGGGAACTGAAGGAGTTTTATGAGCATGCGCCTCATTAAAGTCGAGGAACAGCAGAGCGGGGGGTTTATAGTTTCCAGTTGTAGGTTTCATGAGTCCCGGGAGGTGCTGCTGTCTCTTTAGGAGGCCAGCAAACAGGTTTTACTCGCCAGCAGAGCCAGGAGAGCCAGCACAGCCAGGAGAGCCAGCACAGCCAGCACAGCCAGCACAGCCAGGAGAGCCAGCAGAGCCATGAGAGCCAGCAGAGTCAGCAGAGCCAGCACAGCCAGGAGAGCCAGCACAGCCAGGAGAGCCAGGAGAGCCAGGAGAGCCAGGAGAGCCAGCAGAGCCAGGAGAGCCAGGAGAGCCAGCACAGCCAGGAGAGCCAGCACAGCCAGGAGAGCCAGCACAGCCAGGAGAGCCAGCACAGCCAGGAGAGCCAGCACAGCCAGCACAGCCAGCACAACCAGGAGAGCCAGCAGAGCCAGGAGAGCCAGCAGAGCCAGCAGAGCCAGCACAGCCAGGAGAGCCAGCACAGCCAGGAGAGCCAGCACAGCCATGAGAGCCAGGAGAGCCAGCAGAGCCAGGAGAGCCAGGAGAGCCAGGAGAGCCAGCACAGCCAGGAGAGCCAGGAGAGCCAGGAGAGCCAGCACAGCCAGGAGAGCCAGGAGAGCCAGGAGAGCCAGGAGAGCCAGCACAGCCAGCACAGCCAGGAGCGCTGGCTTCTCCGTTTAGTGAATATACACATTCGAATAAAACAAATAAATCTTGTTTCCCAAAATTCTCCTTTAACTGACCGATGAACGGGAAGCTTCTGCTAAATGATCACTGACAGACAAGTTATGACACCGTGACTACTGACTACGACATGACTGTGACCTGACTATGACATGACTGTGACCTGACTATGACATGACTGTGACATGACTGTGACATGACTGTGACCTGACTATGACATGACTGTGACATGACTGTGACATAACTATGACGTGACTATGACGTGACTATGACATGACTGTGACATGACTACGACATGACTGTGACATGACTGTGACATCACTATGACATGACAGTGACATGACTATGTCATGACTGTGACGTGACTATGACATGACTATGTCATGACTGTGACATGACTATGACATGACTGTGACATAACTATGACATGACTATGACACGACGTGACTATGTCATGACTGTGACATGACTGTGACATGACTGTGATGAGCTGCCACCAAAGCTCCAGCAACAATACATTTCAATAAACTTTTAACCTTCTAATGTACTGCCTTAAAGCTGCGCTCAGATTGGGGAATCTCTCTTCGTTGATGCGAGCCTTGTTTAAATTCAGTTCCTGTCTGTCACAACACTTCCGGTGTTTTAAAACAAGCATCAACGGGGCTTCAGAATACAGGAAAAACAGAAAACGCTGAAAGAGGAGACTGAAGGTGTTGGATGTACGAACACACAGTGGCAGACATTTAGCACTAGATGCACTGTACACGTAGTCCTGTAGGGGGCGCTGTGATCCAAGCCGTCGTCTCACAGACAGACATTGCCTGGCCTCCAAACCAAACAGTAGAACAGTAGAAAAGATGTGATTCCTCCTGGAGGGAGAAGAGGAACCCATCTATCCATTAATCCGTGAGGACTCCCCACTACACAGTGCTCTCAGAAGCAGCACTGAAACATGAGAACACAAACCCAAGCACCTTGGCCTCGTCACCCCGATTAGGTTTCTGGGGTACTTAGAGAAGATCCAGGCAGGACAGGGGTGGTGGTGGGGGGGGGAATGAAGTGCCCCGCCCTCTCCTCTTCATCTTTTTTTTAACACCATTAGCAAAGTGCAGGCTAACCGAGTTAGCGAGCAGCGCGGTTCAGTGCTGAAGGATTGGGTGACCACCTGTGTCCCTGCTCTCCCCCAATCCCACCGTCTCTCCCATTAGTCACCTTCCTAACGGCCTGAACCCCGTCCCAGCGAGACTCCGAGGGACCAGTGAGACGTCCAGCAAGACAACAGCATTTAAAACACATTTTTCAAGCTGTGGGTCACGGCCCACAGACGGGTCACAGCCGGTCGCCAGGTGGCTCCCTGAAACGCCTCATCTGTTTCCTGTGATCATGAGGAGGCCATGGCTGAGGAGCGAGAAGGTGCTACTGCACTGGTGGACACGCCAGAGGAGACTATTAATCACCTCCACCCAGGACCAAACACCCCCTCCACTCAGAGTGTAATCTCATGTAACCAGACCCTCCGTCTGTTCCCCTGCCTGGGTGGAAACCAGGTTCCCGTGTGTCTGAGCTACAAGCAACAATGGAGGATGAGTGTCGAAAAGCTCCACCTTGAAACCGGCCGTGTTTATTCTTCTCGCTGAAATGGACGCATCAGTTCAATCACCTGAAACACCTGCTGGCTTGGGTGGAGTTCTGCTAACTGTCATCTTGTCTGAGTCAGTTGGGCAGGCATGAAACAAGCTACTCAGCCCCAGCCCCAGCCTCCACCCTCACTTCTCTCTGCTGCTACTCAGCCCCAGACTCCGCCCTCACTTCTCTCTGCTGCTATTCAGCCCCAGCCCCAGCCTCCACCCTCACTTCTCTCTGCTGCTACTCAGCCCCAGCCTCCGCCCTCACTTCTCTCTGCTGCTACTCAGCCCCAGCCTCCACCCTCACTTCTAGCTGCTGCTACTCAGCCCCAGACTCCGCCCTCACTTCTCTCTGCTGCTACTCAGCCCCAGACTCCACCCTCACTTCTCTCTGCTGCTACTCAGCCCCAGCCTCCACCCTCACTTCTAACTGCTGCTACTCAGCCCCAGCCTCCGCCCTCACTTCTCTCTGCTGCTACTCAGCCCCAGACTCCGCCCTCACTTCTCTCTGCTGCTACTCAGCCCCAGCCTCCACCCTCACTTCTCTCTGCTGCTACTCAGCCCCAGCCTCCACCCTCACTTCTAACTGCTGCTACTCAGCCCCAGACTCCGCCCTCACTTCTCTCTGCTGCTACTCAGCCCCAGACTCCGCCCTCACTTCTCTCTGCTGCTACTCAGCCCCAGACTCCGCCCTCACTTCTCTCTGCTGCTATTCAGCCCCAGACTCCGCCCTCACTTCTCTCTGCTGCTACTCAGCCCCAGCCCCAGACTCCGCCCTCACTTCTCTCTGCTGCTATTCAGCCCCAGACTCCACCCTCACTTCTCTCTGCTGCTACTCAGCCCCAGACTCCGCCCTCACTTCTCTCTGCTGCTACTCAGCCCCAGACTCCGCCCTCAGTTCTCTCTGCTGCTATTCAGCCCCAGCCCCAGACTCCGCCCTCACTTCTCTCTGCTGCTACTCAGCCCCAGCCCCAGCCTCCACCCTCACTTCTCTCTGCTGCTACTCAGCCCCAGCCCCAGACTCCGCCCTCACTTCTTTCTGCTGCTATTCAGCCCCAGCCTCCACCCTCACTTCTCTCTGCTGCTACTCAGCCCCAGACTCCACCCTCACTTCTCTCTGCTGCTACTCAGCCCCAGACTCCGCCCTCACTTCTCTCTGCTGCTACTCAGCCCCAGACTCCACCCTCACTTCTCTCTGCTGCTACTCAGCCCCAGACTCCGCCCTCACTTCTCTCTGCTGCTACTCAGCCCCAGACTCCACCCTCACTTCTCTCTGCTGCTACTCAGCCCCAGACTCCGCCCTCACTTCTCTCTGCTGCTACTCAGCCCCAGACTCCGCCCTCACTTCTCTCTGCTGCTACTCAGCCCCAGACTCCACCCTCACTTCTCTCTGCTGCTACTCAGCCCCAGACTCCACCCTCACTTCTCTCTGCTGCTACTCAGCCCCAGCCCCAGACTCCACCCTCACTTCTCTCTGCTGCTACTCAGCCCCAGACTCCACCCTCACTTCTCTCTGCTGCTACTCAGCCCCAGACTCCACCCTCACTTCTCTCTGCTGCTACTCAGCCCCAGCCCCAGACTCCGCCCTCACTTCTCTCTGCTGCTACCCAGCCCCAGCCCCAGACTCCGCCCCCACTTCTCTCTGCTGCTACTCAGCCCCAGCCCCAGACTCCACCCTCACTTCTCTCTGCTGCTATTCAGCCCCAGCCCCAGCCCCAGCCTCCACCCTCACTTCTCTCTGCTGCTACTCAGCCCCAGCCCCAGACTCCGCCCTCACTTCTCTCTGCTGCTACTCAGCCCCAGCCCCAGACTCCGCCCTCACTTCTCTCTGCTGCTACTCAGCCCCAGACTCCACCCTCACTTCTCTCTGCTGCTACCCAGCCCCAGCCCCAGACTCCGCCCCCACTTCTCTCTGCTGCTACTCAGCCCCAGCCCCAGACTCCACCCTCACTTCTCTCTGCTGCTATTCAGCCCCAGCCCCAGCCCCAGACTCCGCCCTCACTTCTCTCTGCTGCTACTCAGCCCCAGCCCCAGCCCCAGACTCCACCCTCACTTCTCTCTGCTGCTACTCAGCCCCAGCCCCAGACTCCGCCCTCACTTCTCTCTGCTCCTACTCAGCCCCAGCCCCAGACTCCACCCTCACTTCTCTCTGCTGCTACTCAGCCCCAGCCCCAGACTCCACCCTCACTTCTCTCTGCTGCTACTCAGCCCCAGCCCCAGACTCCGCCCTCACTTCTCTCTGCTCCTACTCAGCCCCAGCCCCAGACTCCACCCTCACTTCTCTCTGCTGCTACTCAGCCCCAGCCCCAGACTCCACCCTCACTTCTCTCTGCTGCTACTCAGCCCCAGCCCCAGACTCCACCCTCACTTCTCTCTGCTCCTACTCGGGCTCAGGAACCAGATCCTGTTGGGTCAGAGTGCAGCATGCAGGAAGGACCAAACCACCACCACACCGGGACAGGGCCACAGCAAGACTCATGGGAAACCTGAGCCCAGTCCAACACCTGTTTCCCAGGCTCTCTCATGTTGGGAGCACACACACACACACACACACACACACACACACACACACACACACACACACAGAAACACACACACATGCACACACAAACACACACACACACTGACACACACACACAAACACACACACACACTGACACACACACACGAACACACACACACACGCACGCACACACACACGCACACACGAACACACACACACAGGTCCGCAGCTATGTGGACTGGTGCCAGCAGTTCAGTGAAAGGATGAAAAAAAGAGGGAAATTAACTCCATCCTGCTAGCAGCTTTCACCTTTGACCTGCTGCCTTGCTCAAAGGGGGGTGGGATCTCTCTGTGAGCCTTTTCTGACTCAGGCCAGCAGAGAAAGGCCCGACTTCACAGGCGAGCACTGAAATACCAGCGTTATGTGTATAGAAACCGCATGCAAGGATGTAGGCTAGCAGTCAGCAGTTTGAACGGGGACGGGGACGGGGACGGGAACGGGGACGGGGACGGGGACGGGGACGGGGACGGGGACGGGGACGGCGCCTCGTGTCCCCCAGTTTACTTTGGCCAGCAAAACACGTGTGGGCCTACTGTTACAGGCCTTCACCATTCCAACCACCGACCCCCGCGTTGCTAGGCAACAGAATGGACCGCCACGCTACCGGGACGCCTACCTGGGGGAACATTACTCTCAGGATGTAGCACAATTTACCGTCCACATGAACTCTCTGGACACCACGTCAGGTTGACCAGGGAGGATGAGGAACATGACAGGGTAGTCTTCTTACTCTGTGAAGTTGCAACTGGTGATGGGGACATTTGATTGTTGATGTTTACCGTAAACCAACACATACTGATCAGTACGTAAGGTTTGACTCTTATCATCCACTGGAGCACAAACTAGGAGTCATCAGGACGCTGGACCACCGAGCTGACAACGTCCCCACCGACACAGCAGCCGGGGAAGAGGAGAAATCCCACATTAAACAGGTCCTGGTTAAGTGTGGTTATCCTAACTGGGTGTGGGTCAAAGCCAGGAAGACCCCAAACAGTGCACCAGCTGATGGAAGAGAGGAGGAGGACAACAGCTGTCCTACTGTAAACCAGTGGTGATTCTGTATGTGGTGGGAGTGTCGGAACAGTTGAGACTCAGTTGCTTTCAAACCCCAAAACACACTGCACCAGAAGTTGGTCCAGCCCAAGGATCAGGTCCCCCGGCACAAACAGAGCAATACAGTGTAGCTGTTAAGTGCCAGGAGGGTTGTCGTGACTTGTACACTGGAGAAACTAAACAGACGCTGGCCAAGAGGATGGCACAACACAGGAGAGATAACATGTCAGACCAGGACACCACAGTCTACACCATCTACAGACCAGGACTCCACAGTCTACACCATCTACAGACCAGGACTCCACAGTCTACACCATCTACAGACCAGGACTCCACAGTCTACACCATCTACAGACCAGGACTCCACAGTCTACACCATCTACAGGCCAGGACTCCACAGTCTACACCATCTACAGGCCAGGACTCCACAGTCTACACCATCTATAGACCAGGACTCCACAGTCTACACCATCTACAGACCAGGACTCCACAGTCTACACCATCTACAGGCCAGGACTCCACAGTCTACACCATCTATAGACCAGGACTCCACAGTCTACACCATCTACAGACCAGGACTCCACAGTCTACACCATCTACAGACCAGGACTCTACAGTCTACACCATCTACAGGCCAGGACTCCACAGTCTACACCATCTACAGGCCAGGACTCCACAGTCTACACCATCTATAGACCAGGACTCCATAGTCTACACCATCTACAGACCAGGACTCCACAGTCTACACCATCTACAGACCAGGACTCCACAGTCTCTACACCATCTACAGACCAGGACTCCACAGTCTACACCATCTACAGACCAGGACTCCACATTCTACACCATCTACAGACCAGGACTCCACAGTCTCTACACCATCTACAGACCAGGACTCCACAGTCTACACCATCTACAGACCAGGACTCCACAGTCTACACCATCTACAGACCAGGACTCCACAGTCTCTACACCATCTACAGACCAGGACTCCACATTCTAAACCATCAACAGACCAGGACTCCACATTCTAAACCATCAACAGACCAGGACTCCACAGTCTACACCATCTACAGAACAGGACTCCACAGTCTACACCATCTAGAGACCAGGACTCCACAGTCTACAATATCTACAGGCCAGGACTCCACAGTCTACACCATCTACAGACCAGGACTCCACAGTCTACACCATCTACAGACCAGGACTCCACAGTCTACACCATCTACAGACCAGGACTCCACAGTCTACACCATCTACTGGTGTGGTGTGTGTATATAAGGGGGTTGTGTAGGGGTACTGGTGCGGTGTGTGTGTGTATATAAGGGGGTTGTGTAGGGGGAACGCCGGTATGCAGTTTACTAAACCCACCAGGGAACATGGTCTTAAAGTGTCGCCTGGTTTCTCGTGTTGGGTGGAGGACTGTGCTTTGGCAGTCGGAGAGGTTGTGGGTCACAGCAGCGTTAAATCTGCAGCTAGGGGGCGCTGTGGGGATTTTTGTCGACGCTGTAGCCAAAGCACACCAAGTGGTTGAAGCAGCGTTGGTGTTGATGACAGTTTGGTGACGGTGTCGCCGCTCACCACACCGTGACAAGAGCCTCCATTTCAAACACTCCGCCCTTCATCTCCCATGATGCTCTGACGGGAGAGCTGCGGACATGTGGACAAGTAGCTCCGCCCATCAGGACACTGCCATCTGGCGGCAGGTCGCCGCTGGTGCGACATGTAGTTTCACACAGACGACAGGTTCAGATGAGCCTGAACAAACAAGACCAAGACTTGGATGTAGCTTTTAGGGTGGAGGTGCATGATTTTGACTATGTCATCTTTGTAAACTCGGGGACCTTGAAGTGTTTGGGCTGTGGAGGAGAGGCTCATATGGTTCAGACCAGTCCTGAGAACCAGTCCTCTGAGGACAAGACACAGAGGGGAGGAGAGAGAGGACACAAACAGAGTGAAACCAGGCAGAACAGCGAAGAGACAACAGAAACGGGACAGAGTCCAGATTACACCGACAAAACTGCACCACCCAAACAGAGTGAAACCAGGCAGAACAGCGAAGAGACAACAGAAACGGGACAGAGTCCAGATTACACCGACAAAACTGCACCACCCAAACAGAGTGAAACCAGGCAGAACAGCGAAGAGACAACAGAAACGGGACAGAGTCCAGATTACACCGACAAAACTGCACCACCCCAACAGAGTGAAACCAGGCAGAACAGTGAAGAGACAACAGAAACGGGACAGAGTCCAGATTACACCGACAAAACTGCACCACCCAAACAGAGTGAAAAGTCCAAAGAGAAAAACATAAATGTTGAAAAAGAAGCACAACATGAACAGGCAATGGCATCAAACACTACAGGTGGAGCAGCAGAACGTGTAGTGTTGAGCATCAAACACTACAGGTGGAGCTGCAGAATGTGTAGTGTTGAGCATCAAACACTACAGGTGGAGCTGCAGAAGGCGTAGTGTTGAGTATCAAACACTACAGGTGGAGCTACAGAATGTGTAGTGTTGAGCATCAAACAGTACAGGTGGAGCTGCAGAATGTGTAGTGTTGAGCATCAAACACTACAGGTGGAGCTGCAGAATGTGTAGTGTTGAGCATCAAACACTACAGGTGGAGCTACAGAATGTGTAGTGTTGAGCATCAAACACTACAGGTGGAGCTGCAGAAGGCGTAGTGTTGAGCATCAAACACTACGGGTGGAGCTGCAGAATGTGTAGTGTTGAGTATCAAACACTACAGGTGGAGCTGCAGAAGGTGTAGTGTTGAGTATCAAACACTACGGGTGGAGCTGCAGAAGGCGTAGTGTTGAGTATCAAACACTACAGGTGGAGCTGCAGAAGGCGTAGTGTTGGGTATCAAACACTGCAGGTGGAGCTGCAGAAGGTGTAGTGCTGAGCAGTGAGGAAGGTTTGATGGAGGAAGGAAAGGTCTGCAAGGTTCCTGTACTGAAGAGAAAGTAGTCTGCTGACACGAGTGGCCCTCAAGCCAGAAAAGGAGCGATGACAAGGGAGAGGAGCAGGCAGTAGGAGGAGCAGGCAGTAGGAGGAGCAGGCAGTAGGAGGAGCAGGCAGCACGAGGGGCAACTGTCTGAGGATGGGTTGAGTATAGAGGAAGAGGAGGAGGAAGGGGACTTTGGTATAGGCAGCCGGGTACCTGTATTAAAGAAGGAGCAGCCAGAGGTACAGATGTCTGAAGATGAGTTGGAGGAGGATGGTGGTGTAGACAGCCAGACTCACACTTCCTCCCAGTTGCCGGGGGCAACAAAGCAAGAGAACTATGATGCATGCCAGATTAAGGAATCCTTGCAACGAACAAAACATTTGAGAAATGTCAAACTTGAGGACTTCTTTGCAGACAAAGAGCTGTTTCTGTACTGTGTTAAATCCCAGATGGGACACAAAGACGGATGCGGCGACACTGCTCAGGAGATGGACGGGTTACGGACGACAGTTCTGAAAGTCAAACAGGAATCACAGCATGAGGACTCAGAGGCAGTACAGGACTAGTCGTGTCCCGTCCTGCTCACTGTTGTTGATGAGGTGTAAGACCAGTCTGGTTGATGAAGCTGTTGCACCGGGTGCTCCTCCTCCTACTGCCGCTGGAGGAGCCACTGATACATGGAGCCAGGCTGGTGGTCTACGACTGGTGCCCTCCAGGATTTCCCAGAAACTGTTTTCCTCCAAGACCATCACCCCACGGCACATAGTGGCTGCAGCAGGACTGGGACTCGACAACACCGAGGCCGTAGCTCAGCTGCTCTACATGAGGTCTACATGAGGTCTACATGAGGTCAACATGAGGTCAACATGAGGTCTACATGAGGTCAACATGAGGTCAACATGACGTCTCCATGAGGTCTCCATGAGGTCTCCATGAGGTCTCCATGCCGCACAAGGGACTTTTGTTTACAGCTAGGAAGTAAAACCTGTGTGTGTGTGAAGGAGGTGTTTTGTACCAATACTTGTTGAGCCTACTCAGTGGTTTTGGTTTCTCCCTGAAACTGTATTTCCTATGAGCTGATTAGAAGGAGACGGTTGTGTTTGGGGACAAGCTGTTGGACTGTAGCGTATTTTGAATAATTGTACTTTTAAAACTCAACTCCAACTCTCTGTCTCTCTCCCTGTCTCTCTCCCTGTCTCTCTCTGTCTCTCTCCCTGTGTCTCTGTCTCTCTCTCTGTGTCTCTGTCTCTCTCTCTCTGTCTCTCTCCCTGTCTCTCTCTCTGTCTCTCTGTCTCTCTCCCTGTCTCTCTCTGTCTCTCTCCCTGTGTCTCTCTCTCTGTGTCTCTGTCTCTGTCTCTCTCTCTCTGTCTGTTTCTGTCTCTCTCTGTTTCTGTCTCTGTCTCTCTCCCTGTCTCTCTCTCTGTCTCTCTGTCTCTCTCTGTTTCTGTCTCTCTGTCTCTCTCTCTGTCTCTGTTTCTGTCTCTCTCTCTGTCTCTCTCCCTGTCTCTCTCTCTATCTCTCTCCCTGTCTCTGTCTGTCTCTCTGTCTCTCTCCCTGTCTCTCTCTCTGTCTCTGTCTCTCTCTCTCTGTCTCTGTTTCTGTCTCTGTCTCTCTCCCTGTCTCTGTCTCTCTATCTCTGTCTCTGTTTCTGTCTCTGTCTCTCTCCCTGTCTCTGTCTCTCTATCTCTCTCCCTGTCTCTGTCTCTGTCTCTGTGTCTCTGTCTCTCTCTCTGTCTCTCTCCCTGTCTCTGTCTCTCTCTCTCGGAGCGGAAGAGCGAGTGAGCACGGAGTAGCAGCGTGTTACTTGGCTATAAACGAGGTTGGACAACGTGAGCTTCTTGCTACTCGTCCTGTCCTCCTCCTGTGCTCTTTGCTGTGTTTGGGCGGTGACGTAGTGTTTTCGGTGACACGTTTGAGTGGAGTTGTTTTATTTCGGTAGCGATGCTACCGGCCTCAGCGGGGCAATATGGCCGCTGTGGGTGGTGGAGAGACGCCGTTTGAAAAGTTGACACGCCGGCACGTGATTGAAGTGGCTCCGGTGGTCACGTGCTCGGCGGAGGCGCGCTGCCTCGCGGTAGGGGAGCGTGTGGGATATGGAAGCATCAAATCAGCATCCAGGATGAACCGTTCTGCGGACGTGTGTATCGATAGTGGTGATAAAGCCACCAACCAGGAGGTGGACAGCGGTGTGGTGATGAAGGACACGGTGACTCCCGTTCTGCCGCTGGTTCATCCTGCCACGAGACTCACCATCTCTAACGCTCCCCCGGTCACGAGACATGCCGCTCTGCAGAAGGAGCTTGCAAGGTACGGACAGCCAGTGTCCCCGGTAAAAATGCTCTCTTCCGGTTGCACGTCTCCTCACCTGAGACACGCGGTGTCCCGTAGGAGGCGAGGGTTCATGACTCTGAGAGACAATGCGGAGGGTTTGGATCTGAAGCTTAAGTTCGGGATCGAGGGTTTTGACTACATTGTGTTTGTTACTTCCGGCATGGTGAAATGTTTTGGCTGTGGGTCTGAGGGGCACTTAGTAAGGTCTTGTCCTAACAGGGGTGAGGGTAGGTCTGATCCTCAAGGTCCCCCGATGCCGCCAGGAGCGGCGCATCTCCGGCTGAAGACGGCGCTGCCGAGTCGACACAAGGCAGACAGGAGGCCGGGGAGCGAGGGGCAGGAGAAATGGACCAGGGGGTGGAACAGAGCGAGGCCGAGGCTGGAGAACACAAGGAAACCGGACAGACTGAGCAGGCAGGAGAGGGAGGTGGGCAGGTTAAAAAAGGTGACAGGACTTGAACAGGTGGAAGCTGATGGAAATGAAGACAGTGAGAACGGGGGTGTAGCAAACTGGCGGGGCGAGATATGAACTGTGGTCGGAAGAAGCAAATACAGCAGACTTGAGGAAGAGGAAGAGACGCTGTTGGATGATGATGTAAAATCAAAAAAGTCTATTAAAAGGAAGCCCGCAGAGAGTAGGCAGGGAAAGTTCAAAGCAAGGCGGGTTCCAGAAGGTAAGAAGCCATCCTCCTCTTCACCTGAGGAGGACACAGAAGAAAGTGACTGTGACTTAGTGTCCACACCTTGTACACAGGTGGACACTGAAGGGAGCCATGCTTTCCTGAAAACCACGACGTTCTTACAGGTCACCAAGGGTTTGAGGGCGGTCGAGGCCAGGGGAGAATTACTTTCCAGACTTGCAGCTTTTTGTTGAATCAGTCAAATGTTTTAAGAAAAACGCAGGAGTGTCACAGCCTGCTACATGCCGTGCACGCCAGGCCAGGTTTTCCCTTCTGCCCTGCCTCCTGGTTGATGGACAGATAAGACCGCCCACAAACAGCTCTACCACACCTGCTGGCACTCTCCCCGTCAGCCATGGCTTTTTAAGCCATGCCAGGAGCTGCACATCTTGCCAGATTGTTGCGTCGCGCAGAGAGAGATCTTGCTCATGCCTGCTACCGTTTGACTCCTGATTTTTGACCCTCTCCTGTCTCTGGGTTGTATTTTCGCCTGTTGTCTTGGACACTCTGCCCTGCCTTGTCTCTTGTCGCCGGTCTCTGCCTGCTTAGCCACGTGAGTCTGCCTGATCCCTGCCGGTACCTTTGCTGTGTTTCCGTGCTCACCCGTGTACCGAACTCTGCCTGTTGTGACCTTTTGGGTATCTGTCTGCCTGACCCCTGCCTGTACCATTGCTAGGGATTTTTGACATTTTGAGTTTGTCTGTTACCACCTCATCGGTGCTTTGATTCCATGTTTTGCTCTCCTGATTTTAAAGACACCGAAACCAATTTTGTGTCCCTGAGTCTGCTTTTGGGTCCGCAGTCTTTACCCGGCCGCACCGGCCCTGACAAGGAGAGTTGGAGGTAAGCACCTTTACTGAGCAGGAAATCTTCAGGCTGAGGAACCTTGTACAGAAAGTGAAATTGCAACTCCTTGATAATGCTTAAGTCGAGTTTGGTCGACGAGTGTGTTGCACTGGGCAATCTTCCTCTTACTGCTGCTGGGGGAGCCACTGATTCATGGAGCCAGGCTGGTTGTCCACGACTGGTGCTCTCCAGGACTTTCCCAGAACCTGGTTTCCGCCATGACCATCACCCTACCGAGGCGGTAGCTCAGCTGCTCAACATGAGGTCTACATGCCGCTCAAGAGCCTTTTTACAGCTACGAAGTACAAAACTGTCTGAAGAAGAGCTGAGAATGATGAAGGCCTACGACAGGGGAGCAGAGCTTCCACACAGACATGACCTTTTTTCCAGAACTTGGGGTGGTAGTGTGCTTAGTGGGAGTTGATGAAGATCTGGTTTTCTTTTTATTTATTTTTTAAATTGTGTGAACACAACATCCATCCATCTCTGTCTCTCTCTCTCTCAATTCAATTCAGTGATGCTTTATTGGCATGACTGCATCATTCCAATGTTGCCAAAGCAGGTGACAGCGAAACGGGTCAACAGAATACCAAAACAAATGGATAAAGGAATGGGTAGAACTGATAGAAATGTAGAACAGTATTTGAACAGCAATTGACTGTGTGTTGGTCACTCACTGACCCTTAGGCTATGGCCTTCTGACACATATTGTGCCACAAGGTGTGACCTTTGACCCTGTTCTAAAATAAGTGACCATTGTTCTTTCTCATCCAGCAGTAGAACATTTGGAATCTGGATTTCAAATGTCTCCTGGTATTTTTCTCTTATGTTCTGGTATTTCTCACCGTTTAGCAGGAAGTGCATCTCTGTCTCCACCTCACCTGCCGTCCAGTCACCACATATTCTTTGCTGTTTTGCTAGCCAAGATGTTGTGTGTCTGTCCTTGTCAGTGGCTAGACTGTGGTCAGTGAACCTGTATGTGGTAACGATGTGTCTGTGCTGACTGTCTCTGACAGTGGACAGGCAGTCAGCCAGTTTGTCTTCTCTTCTCAGGGCCCCATAACATCCTCATTTGTATTGTCATTTGGTTTCTGTGTTCCACATATGAGTTGTTGCACTGTGTGATGATGTGGTTTACTCTATCTAGTCTGTGGTTGGTTAGCAGTGCTAGTCTGAAACTCATCTGTGTCAGTGGTTACGGGGTCAGTTAGTTTCACAACCAGCTGGCTGAGGGAACTCTTTCTTAGCTCTTGGATTTGGACTGCTTTAAACTGCAGTGTGTGGTGGGGACTTGATATGAGGTGCATCCAGAATTTAATTGATCTGTTTTGATATTTATTATCCATGGGAAATGGCCTGATTCTGCCCTGCATGCATCTGTACAGAATTCTGCATGCAGGGCTTCTATTGGATGTCTGTCCCATCTGGTGTAGTCTTGCTGACTGAGTGGACCCCATACTTCACTTCCATATACTGCAATGGGCAGGAGGACACTGTCAAAGACTTTGGACCAGATTTTGATTGGGATGTCTGTTTAATAGAATTTTCTTTTTAATGCATAGAAAGCTCTTCGGGCTTTCTCTTTAAGTGCATTCACTGCCAGACCAAAGCCTCCCAAGGCACTGACCCTCAGTCCCAGGTCATCATAATTTAACATGTGCTCTAGGGCGGTGTTACCCACAGTAAATAGGTGTCTACTTTCCTGACACCTGGGCTTCTTCTGGAAGATCATAATTTTTGTCTTTTTTAAGTTTACTGCCAGGGCCCAGTTCTGACAGTATTTCTCTAGCAGATCCAGATGCTGCTGTAGACCCTGTTCTGTGGGTGACGGCAGCACCAGGTCATCTGCATAGAGCAAGAATTTAACATCTGTGTTGTTTAGGGTGAGGCCAGGTGCTGCAGATTTTTCCAGTAACACCGCTAACTCATTGATGTAGATACTGAACAGGGTTGGAGTCAAACTGCAGCCTTGTCTCACCCCCCGCCCTTGACCGAAGTATTCTGTTCTTTTGTCGCCAAGTTTTACTCCACGCTTATTTTACAAATGTACAGATTTGTCCAAAGGAGATGAATCAAGTGCAACTGGACTTGGTATATATCCGTGAAGACGTTTCGCCTCTCATCCAAGAGGCTTCCTCAGTTTGTGCCTTTCTGACTAGACCAAGCTAGTCTGGATGAGAGGCGAAACGTCTTCATGGATATATACCAAGTCCAGTTGCACTTGATTCATCTCCTTTGGATAACCATGACGACCTGGATGAATGAGAACATTCACAGTCATGTATAGATTTGATTCTCTGTCTCACACTCACACACACATGACAGAGGCTGTGTGTTAACCTGACTCCTGTGTATGTGTATCTGCTGTGAACTCAATATCTCAGACGTCCCGCTGGCAGTGTGGTGACATGACAGTGAACATGGAGTCACTCATCACACGCAGAGTTGGCTGTCTGCAGACACACACACCTGCTGTGGTCAGCATGTAAAACATCACCAGCTGTCATGTTAGAGAGGTGAAAGTCAGACCGAATGAGAGATGAGACAGACAGATGGGCCTCGCTGGGTGTGTAGTTTGTGTGTGTGTGTGTGTGTGTGTGTGTGTGTGTGTGTGTGTGTGTGTGTGTCTCTTTTTCTGTTGTCAGTATTGATGAGGTTAGTATGATAGTGAGAAATGAACAGCACTTTGAGGTCAGAGGTCACCGTGGCCTGCCTGCAGGCTCCTCATTAGCTGATGCTGAGAACGTGCTGGAGGACAACCCCACCCCCTCACACTCTCTCTCTCTCACACACACACACACACCACCTTACACACTACACACACACCCAGGAGAGAAACCTCGACCTCAACAGTCATGTTTTCAACTGTATAAGTGTTATCTGTCATGTTGTTATCTGTTGTGTTATGTTATCTGTCATGTTGTTATAAGCGTTATGTTATCTGTTGTGTTATGTTATCTGTCATGTTGTTATAAGCGTTATGTTATCTGTTGTGTTATGTTATCTGTCGTGTTATAAGCGTTATGTTATCTGTCATGTTAATATGAGTGGATGGTGTGTTGTGATCGCTACAGGTTGAGTGACTTTCAGACTTGTTGCTATTTTTATCTGTGTAAACATTGTTAACTAGTGTGTGTGTGTTGTAGGGTTCGTTTGTTTGGTGTGTGTGTGTGTGTGTGTGTGGGGCTGTGCTAGTCATCAGTATGGATCTGACCAGGCAGCACAGCATTAAGATCGTGCCGCTGGTTTCCCTTGTTCAGTGGAGGACTGCTCTCTGGCTGTGGGGCAGGTTCTACACCTCCATCCTAACCTCCTCCTCCATCACGGAGTCCATCCTAACCTCCTCCTCCATCACTGAGTCCGTTCTGACGACCTCCATCACTGAGTCCATCCTGACGTCCTCCTCCATCACTGAGTCCATGCTGACCTCCTCCATCACCGTCTGGTACACTGCTGCCAAGGCCGGGCACCAGGGCAGGCTGCAGCGCATCATTCTCTTGGTGGAGTAGGTGGATGGAGGTTGTTTTGGGCCAAGCTTGAAGGTGCTGCTGTGAGACATGTGGCCTAGTTTCTGTCTTTCAGTGACTCGGACCTTGTTGTTGGCTGATTGTTGGGCACCACGAGAGAACTTCATGGGAAGGCCAGGTTTAGGTTTGCTGAAGCAGTTGTCTTACTGGGAGGAGTGAGCCGGTCTGCGGGGCTGCAGCTTGTTGAGCCGGACTTGAGTCTATGGCGTATTAATTATCACGTGTTGTAAAAGACGACCTGTCGACCTACCACGCAGACTGTTTCCATTTCAGTGGATCTTGAGGCAACCGCTTGCTGGCGATGGGGGTGTGTGGTGGGGGGGGTCATCAATCTGACCATTGAAGGCCCAGTGCAGAGCCCCACGGTCCGCTACTGCTCATCTCTCCCCTCTACCAGCCAATCTCATCCTCTCTTACACCTTCCTCCCCCCCTCCTCTTCCTCCTCCTGCTGTGCTCGCCAAACAGGCGGAGAGGCTGCGTCTCATTAGCACATCAAACGCAGCCACTCCGGGAGGTGAGGAGGCTTGGTGGAGGTTAAACTGGATGAGGAAAGAGATGGGAGCAGGTTGTTCCTCCGCGGGGAGGAGGAGGGGGTGTTCCTCCTCTTTTAAACAAAGCATCAGACTCCTCCTTTCTCCTCTCATGAAGGACCTAGAACCTCCCAGAGACCTCCGTCAACTTTTTTTTGTCACGTCAGACCCCCCCCCACCCCCCCCTCATGGTCCTGCTCCTCACACCACCACACTTCACCTCCATACTGCCCCACAGGAGCACACGACGACAACACAGAGAGAGAAATGGGGGGGGGGGGCAGAGGAAGGACGGGGTGACAGTGATGTGGGGGGGGGGGTCACTTATCAATCAAGATTTGTGTGTGTGTGTGTTGTAGCAAAGTCGGGGGGCAGCCGGGACGCGAACCCGGGTCTCCCGCACTACGGGGGACTACGCTGACCAGTCTTCTAAAGGGTCCAACCCGTCAGCCGAGGGCTAGCGAGTCGACACATCCGGGGTCGTTAGTGTGTGTGTGTGTGTGTGTGTGTGTGTGTACTGTATATGGGCAGGTCTTAGGCCCTTATTACAGTCGTCATGGAGACGGTGAGCGCTCATGTGCGGAGGAGCAAAAGGCGGGGGCATGTGTGTGTGTCGGGGGGGGGGGGGGTGATATGGTTGGCTTGAGGTCCCGGGGGGAGGGGCATCTGCTGAGTGACAGCCAGGCCCACCAATCGAGACAGGTTGATGGAGCCGACGTGGTCGCTTGACCAGCCAAGAGTGCTGCACCTGGAGTGTCCCTCAGTATCTGAGCTGTCAGGAGACGGAGACAGACAGAGCTCCAGACACGCCCTGGACCCCTGCTGGGCTGTGTCTTGTATATTTGATAGGTGACACCACAGTGTGTGTGTGTGTGTGTGTGTGTGTGTGTGTCAGTCTCAAAGCCCATGATGACTTTTGGAGCATGGCCATCCTTCCTATCATGCTCTGCTCCACCTGTCAGAGTTCATCTATGTGGGTCAGGGCTGACACCCTCCACCCCCAACACACACGCCCCACTTCATTTCTTGGAGTGACAAGTTAAACAAGCGCTCTGTCTCTCTCTCACTCGGTCTCTCTGTCTCTCTCTGTCTCTCTCTCACTCGGTCTCAGTCTCTCTCTCTCTTGTCTGTCTCTCTCTCTCACTCTGTCTCGCTCTCTCAAATCTCAAATAGCTTTATTGGCATGAAGAGAAAAGATGCCATTGCCAAAGCAGTTTGCAAAAGACTAAAACATGACATCACACATTAAACACACATCAGATTCACATGAGGTCACACAGTAACACATAGGAGTCATCACATGAGCATGCTCCACATCTCTGCCCACCTAAGCAGCCGACCCCTTTTTCCCTCCCTGCCATACAGTACGGTGCAGCATGCCACCCAGTTGAATGCAGTGACTCAGCAGCAGTAGCAGCAGCAGCATGTGGTATCTTGGGGGTCTCACAGTGGTTGTGAGTCCCGCAGGCTGGGGCAGCAGATACGTGTTTAGCTGCCAGAGGAGCTGCTGTTCCTTCACCAGGAGAACTGCCAGGTTCTCCTCTGAGCTTAACAGTAGGAGGTTTGGTGTTTTCTTGGCTATTTCCCCGAAGTGGATGGGTGTTACTGAAGAGAACGTCTCACAGTGGAGGAGGAGGTGCATCTCTGTTTCTACCTCCCCTGTCCAGCAGTGACCACATATACTACGCTCCTCTCTGGGCAGCCATGTTGGTCCGTGTCTTCCGGTTCCTATAGCCAGCTGGAGGTCATTGAGCCTGTATGTGGTCAGGATCCGTCTCTGCTTCGTATCTCTGACAGAGTGGAGACGCTCGGCCAGTCTATATTCTCTGTTTAGGGTCACATAACAGTTTAGTCTGCTCTGGGTTTTAGTTTCCAAATATAGAGCTTTTGACCGATTCATAACTTGTGTTATTCTGCTGTGTTTTGAGGCGGTGCTGATGGATGTTTAACAGTAGTGGGAAACGCCCCGGTTCTGCTCGGCAAGCATTATTTGATATCTTCCTTTGAACATTTAATATTTCCCTGCAGAATTCAATGTGGAGGGCCTCTATGGGGTGTTTGTCCCATGAGCCATGCTCCAATCCACTGAACAGGCCCCAGACCTCACTTCCATACAAAGCTATGGGTAAAATAACGTCATCAAATGTTTTTGTCCAGACTCTAACTGGAATCTTAATGTTTAAATATTTGGTTTTTAATGCATACATTGCCCTGCATGCTTTTTCTTTGAGTGCGTGTATTGCCATACTGAAACCTCCTGATGCAGATATGGACAGACCAAGGTACGCATAGTTTTTTGTGTGTTCAATTGGGGTGTTATTCAAAGTGAAGAGGTATTTGTTTTCAAGCCATCTGGATTTTTTTCTGAAAGATCATGATTTTGGTTTTCTTAAAGTTTACATCCAATGCCCAGTTTTGGCAGTATTTTCCTAGGATGGACAGGTTATATTGAAGACCATCACTGGTTGAGGACAACAGAATAAGGTCATCTGCATAAAGCAGGTCTTTAATCTCTGCATCATGGAGTGTGAAGCCTGGAGCTGCTGAACGGGCCAGCTGGTCTGGTCTGCAAGTTAATTTATATACAGGTTGAATAATGTTGGGCTTAAACAGCATCCTTGCTTCACACCGCGTTCTTGGGTAAAATATTCTGTTCTTTGCTCTCCAGTTTTCACAGCACACTGGTTGTGTCTGTACATACATTTTATAAGATCATAAACCTTACCCCCTAGTCCACTTTGGAGGATTTTGTAGGAAAGTCCTTCATGCCAGATGGAATCGAAGGCTTTTTTAAAGTCTATGAAACAAGCAAATATTTTCCCTCCCTTTTTTTGGAGGATATGTTGATTAATTAAAGTGTGTAAGGTGTATATCAGAGTATTCATGTTGTAGTGCTGGGTCATGTTGGTGTCTGTGTTTTTGTACTGGTTTAGAGTTTCAGAGTATTCATGTTGTAATGCTGGTGTCTGTGTTTTTGTACTGGTTTAGAGTTTCAGAGTATTCATGTTGTAATGCTGGTGTCTGTGTGTTGTGTACTGGTTTAGAGTTTCAGAGTATTCATCTTGTAGTGCTGGTGTCTGTGTTTTTGTACTGGTTTAGAGTTTCAGAGTATTCATCTTGTAGTGCTGGGTCATGCTGGTGTCTGTGGTTTTTGGACTGGTTTAGAGGTGTGTTGACAGACAGACAGGCAGCTGTGAGTTTGACTTATTTCTGTATTTATTTGACTTTGTTCCCTCTGGCTTTGTTTTTGTGGTGTCGTTTTGTTGTGGATGTTTTGTGTTCCGCTGCTTTGGGCTGGGAGGAGAAATGACACGTCGTCTCGTGTGTGTGTACGTGAATGAGATGACAAGTTGTTCCTGGTTCTGGCTTCTGATTCTGTCTGAGTTGTTCCTGCTCCTGGTTTTGTCTGTGAGGTGTTCCTGGTTCTGGCTCCTGGTTCTGTTTGTGAGTTGCTTCTGGTTCTGTCTGTGAGTTGTTCCTGCTCCTGGTTTTGTCTGTGAGGTGTTCCTGGTTCTGGCTCCTGGTTCTGTTTGTGAGTTGTTCCTGCTCCTGGTTTTGTCTGTGAGGTGTTCCTGGTTCTGGCTCCTGGTTCGGTTTGTGAGTTGCTCCTGGTTTTGTCTGTGAGGTGTTCCTGGTTCTGGCTCCTGGTTCTGTTTGTGAGTTGCTTCTGGTTCTGTCTGTGAGTTGTTCCTGCTCCTGGTTTTGTCTGTGAGGTGTTCCTGGTTCTGGCTCCTGGTTCTGTTTGTGAGTTGCTCCTGGTTCTGTCTGTGAGGTGTTCCTGGTTCTGCCTCCTGGTTCTGTCTGTGAGTTGTTTCTGGTTGTGGCTCCTGGTTCTGTCTGTGAGTGAGGTGCTTCTGGTTCTGTCTGTGAGTTGTTCCTGGTTCTGTCTGTGAGGTGTTCCTGGTTCTGCCCCCTGGTTCTGTCTGTGAGTTGTTTCTGGTTCTGTCTACGGATGTGATAACGAATCAGACGACGCTAGAGGGGTGAGAACATCTCACCAGAGGGCTGCGGGTGGCCAGTAGCCAGCTGGCTAGCACCGGCCCATTTACCGAGATGTTGATGAGTGTGGTCGGACTAGGCGGCCATGTGGGATGTGGTTGCGGTAGGCTGGTTATTCAGCGGTTGGTCTTGTGAGGATATTGCGGTGTTCCTCCTGCTGCACATGCAGGGTGTGGATTCAAACGCACCTCTCCAGAGACACTGCAGCCACATAGCACACGCACATGCATACGTAGAGCGCACACACGGAACACTCGTATGTGGGTTGTGTGACTGTGTGTGTGTGTGTGTGTGTGTGTGTGTGTGTGTGTGTGTGTGTGTGTCAGTGTTTGAGCAGAGCTCTGCTCCTGTGAAGAAACCCATGAAAATTCCTGGCTCCTGTGTTTTCCTCTGGGGGGAGACTACAGGCTTCAGGTGAACGCCTCACTCCCCCCCCCCCACCACACACACACACACAACTACACAACTGCCGTCACACACCCACACACTGTGAAGGAATGGCTGTTCAACCCCCTGCGCTGGTCGGATACCCCGCCACCTGCCCCACAGGGGCGAGCTGTGTGTGGATGCTGTAACCAATTGATTGGCAGACGGGCAGAACGGGGGGCATCAAAAAGAGGTGGAGTTCTCACACACACACACACACACACACACACACACACACACACTGCTGCTGCTGCCTTGGCAGTGACCCAGGATGTAGTAACAGGAAGAAGGTTGGTCCTTCTGAAGACTACTGCTGATGTTTTATTGGTTCCACATGACCACGCCCACCGATGCTCAACCAATCCAGAAAGGCGAAGCAGGTGCGGGTTGAATGACATTGAGAAGCTTTCCGAACAGAATGAGAACAATAGACACAGAGAGAGAGAGAGACGAGAGAGAGAGAGACTGACAGACAGACAGACAGACAGACAGAGAGAGACACACAGACGGACAGAGAGAGAGAGACACACAGACAGACGGACAGAGAGACGGACAGACAGAGAGAGAGACACAGACAGACGGACAGAGAGACGGACAGACAGAGAGAGAGACACAGACAGACAGACAGACAGACAGAGAGAGAGACACAGATGGACGGAGAGAGAGAGAGACACACGGACAGAGAGACGGACAGACAGAGAGAGACACAGACAGACGGACAGAGAGAGAGAGAGAGAGAGAGAGACACAGAGAGAGAGACACAGACAGACAGACAGAGAGAGACACAGACAGACAGACAGAGAGAGACACAGACAGAGAGAGACACACACAGACAGACAGAGAGAGACACAGACAGAGAGACAGAGAGAGACACAGACAGAGAGAGAGACACAGAGACAGAGAGAGAGAGACAGACAGACAGACAGACAGACAGACGGAGAGAGAGAGAGACACACGGACAGAGAGACGGACAGACAGAGAGAGAGACACAGACAGACGGACAGAGAGAGAGACACAGAGAGAGAGACACAGACAGACAGACAGACAGACAGAGACACAGACAGACAGACAGAGAGAGAGACACAGACAGACAGACGGAGAGAGACACACACAGACAGAGAGAGAGACACAGACAGACAGACAGACAGACAGACGGAGAGAGAGAGAGAGAGATAGACGGACAGAGAGAGAGACACACACAGATGGACGGAGAGAGAGAGACAGACAGACAGACAGACAGACAGACAGACGGAGAGAGAGAGAGAGAGAGACACACACAGATGGACGGAGAGAGAGAGACACACGGACAGAGAGACGGACAGACAGAGAGAGAGACACAGACAGACGGACAGAGAGAGAGAGACAGAGAGAGAGACACAGACAGACAGACAGACAGACAGACAGAGACACAGACAGACAGACAGAGAGAGAGACACAGACAGACAGAGAGAGAGACACACACAGACAGAGAGAGAGACACAGACAGAGAGAGAGACAGACAGAGAGAGACAGACAGACAGACAGACAGACAGACAGAGACACAGACAGACAGACAGAGAGAGAGACACAGACAGACAGACAGAGAGAGACACAGACAGACAGAGAGAGAGACACAGACAGAGAGAGAGACACACACAGACAGAGAGAGAGACACAGACAGAGAGAGAGACAGACAGAGAGAGACAGACAGACAGACAGACAGACGGAGAGAGAGAGAGATAGACGGACAGAGAGAGAGACACAGACAGACGGACAGAGAGAGAGACACAGACAGACAGACAGAGAGAGAGACACAGACAGATGGACGGAGAGAGCGAGAGACAGACGGAGAGAGCGAGACAGAGGGGGGAGGTGTGGGGTGTCAGGCTGGGTGTGAATGGAGCAGAGAGGTTGTGGTCTCTAAGTGATTTGGAGGACTTCTCTTGTGTGTCGGAGTGAAGAATGAGCCCCGTAGCGTATCGATGTCAGCGATGTGAAAGTGAGCCTACTGTGACATTCAGCCTGGGCCAAGCAGGTCAAAGGTCAGACAGTGACAGCTGACTCCGAAGAAGTAAAACCATAAAAGAGAGCCGGTGGTTTTGACAAATCCTCTTCTAATGAGAGACCAGGTCCTCCCTGCTGTGTGGAAAGCAGAGCAGGAAGGACATCTCTCACAACATTTTCTACTGGGCTCAGCTGTTTCTACTGCAAGTGATGTCCAGACTAGTCGGGCCTCCGCTAGTGCTGCTTGCAGACCGATAGTCGGGCCTCCGCTGGTGCTGCTTGCGGTCCGATAGCCTGGACCCCGCTAGTGCTGCTTGCAGGCCGATAGTTGGGCCTCCGCTGGTGCTGCTTGCAGGCCGATAGCCTGGACCCCGCTAGTGCTGCTTGCAGGCCGATAGTCGGGCCTCCGCTGGTGCTGCTTGCAGGCCGATAGCCTGGCCTCCAGTAGTGCTGCTTGCAGGCCGATAGCCTGGCCTCCACTGGTGCTGCTTGCAGGCTGATAGTCGGGCCTCCGCTAGTGCTGCTTGCGGTCCGATAGCCTGGACCCCGCTAGTGCTGCTTGCAGGCCGATAGTCGGGCCTCCGCTGGTGCTGCTTGCAGGCCGATAGCCTGGCCTCCAGTAGTGCTGCTTGCAGGCCGATAGCCTGGCCTCCACTGGTGCTGCTTGCAGGCTGATAGTCGGGCCTCCGCTGGTGCTGCTTGCGGTCCGATAGCCTGGACCCCGCTGGTGCTGCTTGCAGGCCGATAGCCTGGCCTCCACTGGTGCTGCTTGCAGGCTGATAGTCGGGCCTCCGCTGGTGCTGCTTGCGGTCCGATAGCCTGGACCCCGCTGGTGCTGCTTGCAGGCCGATAGTCGGGCCTCCGCTAGTGCTGCTTGCGGTCCGATAGCCTGGCCTCCAGTAGTGCTGCTTGCAGGCCGATAGCCTGGCCTCCACTGGTGCTGCTTGCAGGCTGATAGCCTGGCCTCCGCTAGTGCTACTTGCGGTCCGATTGCCTGGCCTCCCCTGGTGCTGTTTGCGGTCCGATAGCCTGGCCCCCCCTGGTGCTGCTTGTGGTCCGATAGCCTGGCCCCCACTGGTGTTGCTTGCAGGCTGATAGTCTGGCCTCCAGTAGTGCTGCTTGCAGATTTCTGAAGAGCCGCTCATCCAAACAACCTCACACTGCACCTCCTGTCGTCCTCAGCAACATGCCCACCAAGTGTGAGGTAAAGTGGATGAACGGTTGTCGAGAAAATCAGAGGACAGACAGAGACTCCTCCCATTCCAGTGAGATGGTCTGATGTTCATTCACATCAGGTCACATTCTTCTGTCAAAGCTTCAACAGTGTGTCTCAAGAAGTCTCAGGATTCTACTTCCACCACTACTCTACTGAACTTCATCCACTAGAATAAAGATGGAGAGATTAAAACTGATTTGGTGACAGAATTCATATTTCTGCTCTTCATTGTACTGCTGAAGCTTTTTTCTCATTTATACATTCTTTTTAGGTGCTGGATATGGGACGTATCCATACTAATATGGGAGGTCATAACCTCAAACCACTAAGGCATATTAGTGAGAAATATCCTTAATTATTTTACACTCATCAGTATTTAATAAAATGATAATAATAAAGCACATTTGTGAAGCATTCCCAATTTTTTGACAGCACGGTGTCACAGTGGTTAGCGCTGTCACCTCACAGCAAGAAGGTCCTGGGTTCGAACCCCGGGATTGTCCAACCTTGGGGGTCTTCCCAGGTTGTCTTCTGTGTGGAGTTTGCATGTTCTCCCCGAGTCTGCGTGGATTTCCTCTGGGTGCTCCAGTTTCCTCCCAGTCTCATCATCATCTACTGGAGCACAAACTAGGAGTCATTAGGACGCTGTACCACTGAGCTGACAACGCCCCACCGACACAGCAGCTGGGGAAAGGGAGAAACCCCACATTAAACAGACCTGGTTAAGTGTGGTTACCCTAGCTGGGTGTTGGTCAAAGCCAGGAAGACCCCAAACAGTGCACCAGCTGATGGAAGAGAGGAGGAGGACAACAGCTGTCTAAATGTAAACCAGTGGTGATTCTGTATGGGGTGGGAGTGTCGGAACAGATGAGACGTGTATTTTCCAAACACCGTGTCTCAGATGGTTTCAAACCCCAAAACACACTGCACCAGAAGTTGGTCCACCCCAAGGATCAGGTCCCCCGGCACAAACGGAGCAATATAGTGTAGCTGTTAAGTGCCAGGAGGGTTGTCGTGACTTGTACATTGGAGAAACTAAACAGACGCTGGCCAAGAGGATGACACAACACAGGAGAGCTAACACATCAGACCAGGACTCCACAGTCTACACCATCTACAGACCAGGACTCCACAGTCTACACCATCTACAGACCAGGACTCCACAGTCTACACCATCTACAGACCAGGACTCCACAGTCTACACCATCTACAGACCAGGACTCCACAGTCTACACCGTCTACAGGCCAGGACTCCACAGTCTACACCGTCTACAGGCCGGGACTCCACAGTCTACACCGTCTACAGGCCGGGACTTCACAGTCTACACCGTCTACAGGCCGGGACTTCACAGTCTACACCGTCTACAGGCCGGGACTTCACAGTCTACACCGTCTACAGGCCGGGACTTCACAGTCTACACCATCTACATGCCGGGACTTCACAGTCTACACCATCTACATGCCAGGACTTCAGTCTACACCATCTACAGACCAGGACTCCACAGTCTACACCATCTACAGACCAGGACTCTACAGTCTACACCATCTACAGACCAGGACTCTACAGTCTACACCATCTACAGACCAGGACTCCACAGTCTACACCATCTACAGACCAGTGGCCACTCTTTCAAGGATAAGGATGTGACCATCCTTGATGGGGAGGAACGCTGGTTTGAACGGGGAGTCGGAGGCCATCTATGTGAAGAGGGAACGACCATCCCTGAACTGGGGGGGTGGGGGGCGGGGTCTACGAGTACATCTGTCACCATCTTGCAATGCTGTGATTGCAACTATTCCCCAATCCTCTGTTAACAGTACACATGACCATCGTAACTCTAGTTAATGGTCACACCCATATTTGCATATGAAACTGGTGGTTGGTTTTGGTCGTTATGCCACTGTATTGTTTATAAGGGTGGGGACACCTGCAGTCAGCTGAGACTGATGAAGACACTTAGAAGATGATGAAACATTTCTCCCACTTAACATGTCCAGATGAACTGATTAAACTTTCTGGGATTTCCTCACTTGGATTGCTGAGCATGCATCAAGACAACATAAAAGCAACACACCAAAAACATGTAACACACACTACTATAATCATCCATTACAAGCAATTCTGAAGAGGGTGATTACTGATGTGAACGTGGACAGATCGTTGCACTCTCTGATGTGCTTGGGGAGGGAGTACCAGAGGGAGGGAGCAGCTATGTAGGAGGTTCTGTTGCCCCAGGTCTGGTGCTTGGCCCTGTGTGGTGGAGACTGGAGGTCTGGTGCTGTGTGGTGGAGACTGGAGGTCTGGTGCTTGGTCCTGTCTGGTGGAGACTGGAGGTCTAGTGCTTGGTCCTGTCTGGTGGATACAGGAGGTCTGGTGCTTGGTCCTGTCTGGTGGAGACTGGAGGTCTGGTGCTTGGTCCTGTCTGGTGGAGACTGGAGGTCCGGTGCTTGGCCCTGTCTGGTGGAGACTGGAGGTCCGGTGCTTGGTCTTGTGTGGTGGAGACTGGAGGTGTGGTGCTTGGTCCTGTGTGGTGGAGACTGGAGGTGTGGTGCTTGGTCCTGTGTAGTGGAGACAGGAGGTGTGGTGCTTGGTCCTGTGTGGTGGAGACTGGAGGTCCGGTGCTTGGTCCTGTGTGGTGGAGACTGGAGGTCCGGTGCTTGGTCTTGTGTGGTGGAGACTGGAGGTCCGGTGCTTGGTCTTGTGTGGTGGAGACAGGAGGTGTGGTGCTTGGTCCTGTGTGGTGGAGACAGGAGGTGTGGTGCTTGGTCCTGTGTGGTGGAGACTGGAGGTCCGGTGCTTGGTCTTGTGTGGTGGAGACTGGAGGTCCGGTGCTTGGTCTTGTGTGGTGGAGACAGGAGGTGTGGTGCTTGGTCCTGTGTGGTGGAGACAGGAGGTCTGGTGCTTGGTCTTGTGTGGTGGAGACTGGAGGTTGGCCTCAGAGAAGCGAAGGCCACAGGAAGGAGTATGGTGGTGGAGCAGCTCAGTGAGGTAGGAGGGGTTCTGGTTATGGAGGGCTTTATGAGTGAGGAGAAAGACTTTGAATAGGATCCATTGTGGATCCATTTCTATTTGACTTTCTGTCATTAATAAAAATATTTCACAAAGATAGATGCTGACTTGATCTTTAACCCAAACGTCCTCATTTAAATGTTAAAACATTACTTTAGTTGTGTTGTTTCCAGGGGACTTCTCGGTCACCATCGTGGTTTTATTGTTAGTTTGTTTTTGTGGTTAGGAGCCTCCGAACAGCCTAAACCTCAAGAGGGGCCCGGACCTCAGGGGATTAGTTCTGCTTGATCAAACTGCCCCACCCATTTACCCTCATCAACCTTGGGGGTGGGTGGTAGGGTTTGGAGAGGGTTTTAGTGCTGGGTCCAGATGACCAGTCAGAGACTGGAGTAAATGGTAAAGCAGCTTCTGTTCAACCTAAAACAAATGGAAGAAGTGACGGCTTTCAAATCAACTTAATTCCTCGGCAGAAAGCTTTCAGCCACAGTGTGTCAGGGCAGAAACACAACTTCCTGTGCAGACCTTCATCACAGCAGACCTTCATCACAATAGACCAGGACTTCTGTCATGAATAAATCTATTGATATAACTAGAGGACTGTGAACAGCAGGTTGTCAACTACATCGTGAAGGTTGACCATCAGCAGAAATCCACACAAACCAGAAGAGACTCATGAACTCCTAACCAGCAAGGCGGCAGGACAGAATAATCCTACGTGTGATATAGCGCTACATTTACAAGCAGTTCATGATTAAGTCCCGCTGGTTGCAGAGTCTGTAGGGTAAGGATCCAGGGGGCTTCTCTCTGTGTTAACTAATGTCTCGTTTCCTGGCTGGACAATAAAACCTTTCCAGTACCACAGACGGGAAAGACGGACGTCATGCCTGTTACCAGTGAAGTGAACCGCTACTGGATGTGTTCTGTCATTCTGCTGAACAGACCAAATAATACTCACAATCAAACTAACAATATCAGTAACCGCTGTAATTTATTCTTTATGTGGTGCCTTTCCAGAGCCCAGAACCCTTCAAGTCGAGACCACACAAATCTTCAGGAAAAAATCAGATTCGATGGTGAATATTGGAGATGCTTCAGGACCAGAACCTGGACAGGATCTGCAACCCGCGAGTCTTCTAGCTGAGTCTTTATTGGGCCGGCCAGCCTCCCGTGTCTGACGGCACTTATCAGCAGGCTGACATGGTCTGCATTACACACTCCCCGAGGCTGCTGGGAGTTATGCTAATTTGACCGCTTATTAATATTTCATTCAAACCTTGCCAAGAGAAAGAGGAGGAAGAAAAAAAAAGATGGGCGTGATCAACCTCTTTTCTTCTTTTCTCTCCGGGAGCTGAGCTCGGCTCCTTGGCTGGAAGGAGGCCACTTTTGTTGCCGCTTCTCCCCTCCTTCTGGCAGCCAATCAGCTCAAAGCTCTGCCAGTTCCTACCCTGCAGAGAAGGTTCACTCTGTCAGCAAGCGGCGGTGTGGCCTCTGCCTTTAAAAGTGTCTGTGTTAAAGCTGATGGAGGAATGTCTGTCCTGACCCGGAACAGATCCAGCACACCACGGGCTGGACGTGACACCGCATCACACACACATCAACATGAGAATCATTCCCATTTAGACACTCGGAACACTACCACACTCACTTTCAGAGTCTATCTTTTAAATTGTAGCATGCACCGACACCAGACCACAACACACCCAAACATCTGGTCTTCTTATCGGAGGTTCTTCCTCGCTGTCAGGCAGCAGCAGACAGGAAATGAGAGGACATGCTGTTGAAAGATGAGTGTCCACGGGTCCATGCCTCCATGTGATGGGGTCAGGGATAGATGGGAGAGGTGGGGTGGGGTGGGGTGAGGGGTCAGTGGGTAAGTGAGGGAGGTTATTCAGGGGCATGCTCGGGGGGGGGGGTTAGAAGTGTGGGAATTTGGTTTGTTCCACATGAGTCTCCAGCTCCTTAGCAACCAGAGGTGAGAACCCTGTTCCCTGACATGGCTGCAGGGCCTCAGAAAACAGCAGTATGTGAGGTCACTGAGGGGGTTAAAGGGCAACACTGACATAAGACCAGTTTATAAATGTATTTTCCACCCATCCTCCTCTCCCATCTAGTCTTTAGACTGAAGGGTGTAGAGACCAGTGACCTGCAGCAGGTCAAAGGACCGCTTCATTTTTTTTAAACCCAGACTTCATTCAAATGTCGGAAACCATTTAAAATAAATAAACAACATCGTACCTTGTTGTGAAAGTCAACGCTGAACTGAATCTTCCCACTGGACTTCAACACAGTCCAGTGGCTCATTTGATTAAGGAGGTTTTCACACTAAACATGCAAACTCCTTCGCCGTCGACCTCATTCACAGTAGCTCAGGGAGCTTGGTGTCCAGAGTTCATCCAAGCTGAACCGTGGCACTGAGGGATGTGGTAAGGCGTGTGCCACTGCACCTCCGTAGACCAGAAAGCTCTGCAGCGGCTCGTCAAGGCGGCCCAGCATACCACTGGTACCCAGCTCCCAGCCATACAAGAGGTTTATCACAAACGCTGCCTTCAAAGGGGTCTGAGCATCAGCAGAGATCCCACCCACCCCAACCATGGACTGTTCTCCCCCCTGCCGTGCTCTGGGAGGCGCTACAGGAGCCTCAGAGCCCGCACTACCAGGCTCAGAAACAGCTTCTTTCCACAAGCTGTTGCCCACCTGAACCTGGCTACCCACTGAATGTCTGTAGATATTTTTAAATATTTTGTACTCCAGCTCTCTTTTAACTTATTTTTAGCTTTGGTCTTCATGTGTGTATATCTTATGCTGTGTTTGCTGTGTTTGTCTGTGTCTGTCCTGCACTGTTTGGTGAAGCCACAGCCCTCATTTCATTTCTAACATGTGCCTGCTGCACATTGTTTTTAATGACAATACATTGAATTGAATTGAACTGAATTGAATTGAATAGCAGCAAAGAGAAGTCCTAGATTTGCAGTTCAATCGGCATCAGCAAACTACAACAAATGGATGTTAATTGAGCAAAATGTTTGAAAAAACGTGTGCAGTGTTATTAAGGACTTCATCTGCTCCTCCCTCCAAAGCACTTTGGACCACCTACAGTTTGCTTACCGCCCCAATCAATCAACTGAGGAGGCCATCTGCCACGTACTGCACACCACCCTATCCCACCTTGACAATGGGGGGGGGGGGCTATGGGAGAATGCTGTTCATTGACTATAGTTCAGCCTTCAAAACCATAGAGCCCCCCCAGACAGGTCACCAAGCTCAGGGAAGTTGCCCTGAACACGTTCCTGTGCAACTGGTCCTTTACTTTCTGACTGGCAGAACCCAGGTGGTTAGGGTTGATAGCTACACCTCCACCTCTCTTACCCTCACCACAGGAGCCTCCCAAGGTGGTGTCCTGGGTCCCCTGCTGTACTCTCTGTACATTCATGACTGTGTGGCCATGAGCAGCTCCAACGCCATCGTTACATGTGCTGGCGACACAGTAGTGGTGGGCCTGATCTCCAGCAATGTTGAGATTGCCTACGTGGAAGATCTGTCACAATGGTGCCCGACCAACAGTCTCTGTCTGAATGTCGGCAAAAACAAGGAGCTCCGACACTCCTGTCGCTATCAACAGGGTTCCAGTAGAGACGGTGAGCAGCTTCAGGTACCTCGGTGTTCACTGAAGCCCCAATATGGACCCTACGCACAGACACTTTGGGGAAAAGGGTGAGGCAGCATTGTTATCACCTCCGGCAACTGAAGAAGTTCAGTGTCTCCCAGCAGACCCAGAAAATCTTGTACTCTGGTGCCATTGGGTGCGTCCTGTCAGGGTGCACCACAGCCTGGTATGGAAACGGCGCCTCTCAAGGTCAAAAAGACCTGCAGAGAGGGGAGAAAGAGCCCGGAACTACACTCACCCCCCTACGGGACTTATATACTAGGCGGTGTAGTACCATCATCCCAGGAAGGTACTGTTTCAGTGGCTGCGGGTAGGCAGACGCCTCCATAATCACAAGGCCAGCACTCAGAAGACTCAGAAAGAGTCTTTCTGTGTGGACTGAGCATGTCTCAAGACCGAAGGAGATTCTTCCCCAGGCCATAAGGGCGCTACTCACACTGCTATACACTGTTTTGTTGTTTTTTTCAATCATTCAAGCTGCTTATCCTAATGAGGGTCGTGGGGTGCTGGAGCCTGTCTTGTCCCGGTGCTCGCGGGGCGGTAGGCGGGGAAACACCCTGGACAGGTTGAAAGTCCATCGTAGGGCAGACACAGACAGACAGAGTCACACCTAGGGGAATTTTAGTATCTCCGAGTCACCTGACCTGCACGTGTTGGGGCCGGGGGAGGAAAGAGCAGCTCCAGGGGGAGGCCCATGGAGTCACGGGGAGAACAAGCAAGCGTCACACCGAGAGGATCTGGACTGGCCAGCCGGGAATCAAACCCAGGATCTTCTTACTGTGAGGCGACAGCACTCGCCACTTGCTGCCCTACTGTGTACACAAATAAGAACTGTCACTACTGCCACTGTACACTTTACTCACACAGAGTATTTGTACGCTTGTATTTGTGTAGTACCTGTACTACATAGATATCTTTCGGTATATACCTTCGGTATATACCTTCGGTATACTCCTCAGACTTTCAGCTTTTAAAGTGTCAACTTTTTTGAATTTTGTCGCGTTTTGATTTATTCCTACGTTATCGTTTCCACTTCTCTTCTGTCGCACAGTTTCCGGGGTTTGGCAGGATCCCTCACTGCTCGTTGTGCTTGTACATGAACTATGTGATGAACCACACCTTGAATCTCAAATCTTGCGAAGGATTTGCTTTGGGTCAAACACAGTCAAGTAAACCGGCTACCATGCCGGTCTTCCTGGTTTTAGTTGTGAAGCCTGTACTTCACCAGCTGTCCTGCTGGGGAGGGAGTGACCACACAGCTGCTGGGGGAACGCTGCAGGAAAACCTCACGTTCGCAGGAGTAACGCTCCCTGCCTGTCCAGCAGCACTTCTCGGTTCGGCCTCTTGACCACATGTTCCTTGTTGTACAGGAAGTCCCCGGGTTACCAACGCCTGGCTTACGAACGCCCGTACTTGGGGACCGGCCTCCGTAAAGTCTCCTCTTCAAGAAAAGTCGGTTACACACAGTGGTTGGCGCTAACGAACGGTGGACGGACGGACGGACTACTACAGAACACTGCGCCTTTTAGGGGGAACCACGCCGCGCCGTCGCCACATTTTCAGCTTTGTGTATTTCTACTTTTCAGTCCATCACTTCTGTCATCCATGCCCACATATTCCTGTTCTGTCTCTTGTCAGTGTCTTGTGGCCTTGACCTTTGACCTTTTGGTTGCTCATAGATTTCACTGCTTTCAACTCAGAAAATTGTCGTCTGTGGAAAATACATTCATGATGGAGGACATTGCATCTCCATCCTGGTTATAGATCTCTCTCTCTCACACACACACACACACACACACACGGCGGTGTCAACCATGCAGAGCAACAAGCAGCTTGGTGGGAACAGGTGCCTTGCTCAAGGACACGTCAACATTTTTTCAAGGAGGACCCAAAGCTGGAACCAGCAGCCCTCCTGTACCAGCCATCCTGCTGTACGTCCTGAGACACTGCCGCGAACCAAACTGAAGACACACAGCACTTCACCACACGCCTCGGCTGGTCCCCCACCAGCCGGAGCACCGCACCCATCCACTAATGGCCATCATGATGACAACATGTTCGTTAGTTCCTCTTCAACATCATTGTGATTATATCTGGAATACTGTGGAAAGGTCATCTTCATCATCATCTTCATCCTCCTCTGCAGCAGGTCACACAGCCATGAAGCGTTGCAGTGCTTTGACTTGGACAGAGTCCAGTCGGTTGTCCCAGCTTTTCTTCATCCGCTAGGAGAGCACTGACCCATAAAGACATGAAAGCGTCCTGAGTTCCAGACTGAGCTGCAGACTGCTCAGCATCCAACAACATCCAGCAGCATCCACCAAGATCCAACAACATCCTGCAATGTCCAACAACATCCAGCAGGATCCACCAGGATCCAACAACATCCAGCAGGATCCACCAGGATCCAACAACATCCAGCAGCATCCACCAAGATCCAACAACATCCTGCAATGTCCAACAACATCCAGCAGGATCCACCAGGATCCAACAACATCCAGCAGGATCCACCAGGATCCAACAACATCCAGCAGCATCCAAGAACATCCAACAGCATCCAGCAACGTCCAACAGTATCCAGCAGGATCCACCAGGATCCAACAACATCCAGCAGCATCCACCAAGATCCAACAACATCCAGCAGGATCCTGCAACGTCCAACAACATCCAGCAGGATCCAACAGCATCCAGCAGGATCCTGCAATGTCCAACAACATCCAGCAGGATCCACCAGGATCCAACAACATCCAGCAGCATCCACCAGGATCCAACAGCATCCACCAGGATCCTGCAACGTCCAACAGCATCCACCAGGATCCTGCAACGTCCAACAACATCCAGCAGGATCCAGCAGGATCCAACAGCATCCAGCAGGATCCTGCAATGTCCAACAACATCCAGCAGCATCCAAGAACATCCAACAGCATCCAGCAACGTTCAACAGCCTCCAACAGTATCCAGCAGCGTCCAGCAACATCCAACCAACAACGTCCAGCAGCGTCCAGCAACATCCAGCAGCATGTCACATGATACACTTTCTGTTTTATGTGCCAATGTTTTTATGGAGATGGAAGAATTCAGACCAATGTAACAAAAATCCTTAAAAGGCCAAAGACAAGAGAGTGAGGGGGGCGAGCGAGAGAGAGGGGGGACGAGAGAAAGGGAGACAGCGAGTGTGAGGGGGGGGTGAGAGAGTAGGGGGCGAGCTAATAAAACAGTACTTGGTTACAGAAGCGTCTCTCCAACAGAGGCCAGATGGAGTCTCTGTCTCCAGTTGACCTCCTCTTCTTCTCTGAACCCTCGCTGCAACAGCGGGATCAGCCTCCACCACAGAGGAAGAGAGACAGGCAGTTTGTTGTCGTCCTCTGTTCAGAGGAAGAGGGCACCAGGGGAGGAGTGAGGAGGAGTTGGAGGGCCGGGGGACTCCTCTGACCACATGGGTGCCAGCACAGCGAATCCCTGCAGCTCCTGCAAACCATGGCTACCATGCAGAGTCCAAGGTCGGACACACATGCATGTTAGAACCAGAGTCCCACCTGCTCCTGGATCAGATTCTCACCTGCTCCAGAACCAGAGTCCCACCTGCCCCTGGATCAGAGTCTCACCTGCTCCAGAACCAGAGTCCCACCTGCCCCTGGATCAGAGTCTCACCTGCTCCAGAACCAGAGTCCCACCTGCCCCTGGATCAGAGTCCCACCTGCTCCTGGATCAGAGTCTCACCTTCTGCTCAAAGACTCACAGCTGACACGGCACACACAGCCCAACTCTCCTGGTTCTCCTGGTTCACACGGCCTCACACTCCCCACAAGCATGTGTACTTCACCTACACATAAAGGGGCCTCTGCTCACAAGCAGGTGACTTGTGCTGGACACCATCCATCTCCACCCGTTCTGTGGTGGGGAGAACGGGTGATGGATGCTGGATGGACGGCTGGTCCAGACCAACAGACGGAAGGTTCTGTGTTCATGGAAGGAGAGAGACGAGCTCTTCTGGAAAACATATCTGGCCTGAAGTAAAAGTGAAGAACTCCGTAAAGAGGCCGAGTCTGATTCATATCAGATCCAGATGTGCAGGAGAAGGAAAACAGGAAGTCTTCAGCTGGCTCTGCTCTCTTCTTCTGTGGTTCCGCTGTACACATATTTCAGATTCGGCGCTGTCATTATGAGACATTATGAGGCGCTGCCGACGGGTTCAAATGTCATTCCAAACGAGCAGGACGCCTTGAAATGGATCCTGGTGTTCAGCCCAGTCCACCGTGACGGCCCTCACAGCTGGCCTCCACTTCTTCTATGGACACAGAGAGTGAAACGCTACACGTCTAGCCCCCCCCCCCCCTCTCTGTCAATATCTCTCTTTGCCCCCCCCCCCCTCAGTCTCTCTCCCTCTCTCTTTCTGTGTCTCTCTCTGTCTCTCCCCCCTCTCGCTATGTTGTCTGGGCTCATGGAGATGTGTTGTTGTGTTGTCTGGGCTTATAGAGATGTGTTGTTGTGTTGTCTGGGCTTATAGAGATGTGTTGTGTTGTCTGGGCTTATAGAGATGTGTTGTGTTGTCTGGGCTTATAGAGATGTGTTGTTGTGCTGTCTGGGCTTATAGAGATGTGTTGTGTTGTCTGGGCTTATAGAGATGTGTTGTTGTGCTGTCTGGGCTTATAGAGATGTGTTGTGTTGTCTGGGCTTATAGAGATGTGTTGTTGTGCTGTCTGGGCTTATAGAGATGTGTTGTGTTGTCTGGGCTTATAGAGATGTGTTGTTGTGTTGTCTGGGCTTATAGAGATGTGTTGTTGTGTTGTCTGGGTTTATAGAGATGTGTTGTTGTGTTGTCTGGGCTTATAGAGATGTGTTGTGTTGTTGTGTTGTCTGGGCTTATAGAGATGTGTTGTTGTGTTGTCTGGGCTTATAGAGATGTGTTGTTGTGTTGTCTGGGCTTATAGAGATGTGTTGTGTTGTCTGGGCTTATAGAGATGTGTTGTTGTGTTGTTGTGTTGTCTGGGCTTATAGAGATGTGTTGTGTTGTCTGGGCTTAGAGATGTGTTGTGTTGTCTGGGCTTATAGAGATGTGTTGTTGTGTTGTCTGGGCTTATAGAGATGTGTTGTTGTGTTGTCTGGGTTTATAGAGATGTGTTGTGTTGTCTGGGCTTATAGAGATGTGTTGTGTTGTCTGGGCTTATAGAGATGTGTTGTGTTGTCTGGGCTTATAGAGATGTGTTGTGTTGTCTGGGCTTATAGAGATGTGTTGTGTTGTCTGGGCTTATAGAGATGTGTTGTGTTGTCTGGGCTTATAGAGATGTGTTGTGTTGTCTGGGCTTATAGAGATGTGTTGTGTTGTCTGGGTTTATAGAGATGTGTTGTGTTGTCTGGGCTTATAGAGATGTGTTGTGTTGTCTGGGCTTATAGAGATGTGTTGTGTTGTCTGGGCTTATAGAGATGTGTTGTTGTGTTGTCTGGGTTTATAGAGATGTGTTGTGTTGTCTGGGCTTATGGAGATGTGTTGTGTTGTCTGGGCTTATGGAAATGTGTTGTGTTGTCTGGCCTTATAGAGATGTGTTGTTGTGTTGTCTGGGTTTATAGAGATGTGTTGTGTTGTCTGGGCTTATAGAGATGTGTTGTGTTGTCTGGGCTTATAGAGATGTGTTGTTGTGTTGTCTGGGTTTATAGAGATGTGTTGTGTTGTCTGGGTTTATAGAGATGTGTTGTGTTGTCTGGGCTTATGGAGATGTGTTGTGTTGTCTGGGCTTATGGAAATGTGTTGTGTTGTCTGGGCTTATGGAAATGTGTTGTGTTGTCTGGCCTTATAGAGATGTGTTGTGTTGTCTGGGCTTATAGAGATGTGTTGTTGTGTTGTCTGGGCTTATAGAGATGTGTTGTGTTGTCTGGGCTTATAGAGATGTGTTGTGTTGTCTGGGCTTAAAGAGATGTGTTGTGTTGTCTGGGTTTATAGAGTTGTGTTGTGTTGTCTGGGCTTATGGAAATGTGTTGTGTTGTCTGGGCTTATGGAAATGTGTTGTGTTGTCTGGGCTTATAGAGATGTGTTGTGTTGTCTGGGCTTATAGAGATGTGTTGTGTTGTCTTGACTTATAGAGATGTGTTGTGTTGTTGTGTTGTCTGGGCTTATAGAGATGTGTTGTGTTGTCTTGGCTTATAGAGATGTTTTGTGTTGTCTGTGCTTATAGAGATGTGTTGTGTTGTTGTGTTGTCTGGGCTTATAGAGATGTGTTGTGTTCTCTTGGTTTATAGAGATGTGTTGTGTTGTCTGTGCTTATAGAGATGTGTTGTGTTCTCTTGGTTTATAGAGATGTGTTGTGTTGTCTGGGCTTATGGATATGTGTTGTTGTGTTGTCTGGGCTTATAGAGATGTGTTGTGTTGTCTGGGCTTATAGAGATGTGTTGTTGTGTTGTCTGGGTTTATAGAGATGTGTTGTTGTGTTGTCTGGGCTTATAGAGATGTGTTGTTGTGTTGTCTGGGCTTATAGAGATGTGTTGTTGTGTTGTCTGGGCTTATAGAGATGTGTTGTGTTGTCTGGGCTTATAGAGATGTGTTGTTGTGTTGTCTGGGCTTATAGAGATGTGTTGTGTTGTCTGGGCTTAGAGATGTGTTGTGTTGTCTGGGCTTATAGAGATGTGTTGTTGTGTTGTCTGGGCTTATAGAGATGTGTTGTTGTGTTGTCTGGGTTTATAGAGATGTGTTGTGTTGTCTGGGCTTATAGAGATGTGTTGTGTTGTCTGGGCTTATAAAGATGTGTTGTGTTGTCTGGGCTTTTAGAGATGTGTTGTGTTGTCTGGGCTTATAGAGATGTGTTGTGTTGTCTGGGCTTATAGAGATGTGTTGTGTTGTCTGGGTTTATAGAGATGTGTTGTGTTGTCTGGGCTTATAGAGATGTGTTGTGTTGTCTGGGCTTATAGAGATGTGTTGTTGTGTTGTCTGGGTTTATAGAGATGTGTTGTGTTGTCTGGGCTTATAGAGATGTGTTGTGTTGTCTGGGCTTATAGAGATGTGTTGTTGTGTTGTCTGGGTTTATAGAGATGTGTTGTGTTGTCTGGGTTTATAGAGTTGTGTTGTGTTGTCTGGGCTTATAGAGATGTGTTGTTGTGTTGTCTGGGCTTATAGAGATGTGTTGTGTTGTCTGGGTTTATAGAGATGTGTTGTGTTGTCTGGGCTTATAGAGATGTGTTGTTGTGTTGTCTGGGCTTATAGAGATGTGTTGTGTTGTCTGGGCTTATAGAGATGTGTTGTCTGGGCTTATAGAGATGTGTTGTGTTGTCTGGGCTTATAGAGATGTGTTGTGTTGTCTGGGCTTATAGAGATGTGTTGTGTTGTCTGGGCTTATAGAGATGTGTTGTGTTGTCTGGGCTTAAAGAGATGTGTTGTGTTGTCTGGGTTTATAGAGTTGTGTTGTGTTGTCTGGGCTTATAGAGATGTGTTGTGTTGTCTGGGCTTATGGAAATGTGTTGTGTTGTCTGGGCTTATAGAGATGTGTTGTGTTGTCTGGGCTTATAGAGATGTGTTGTGTTGTCTGGGCTTATAGAGATGTGTTGTGTTGTCTTGGCTTATAGAGATGTGTTGTGTTGTTGTGTTGTCTGGGCTTATAGAGATGTGTTGTGTTGTCTTGGCTTATAGAGATGTTTTGTGTTGTCTGTGCTTATAGAGATGTGTTGTGTTCTCTTGGTTTATAGAGATGTGTTGTGTTGTCTGGGCTTATGGATATGTGTTGTTGTGTTGTCTGGGCTTATAGAGATGTGTTGTGTTGTCTGGGCTTATAGAGATGTGTTGTTGTGTTGTCTGGGTTTATAGAGATGTGTTGTTGTGTTGTCTGGGTTTATAGAGATGTGTTGTTGTGTTGTCTGGGCTTATAGAGATGTGTTGTGTTGTCTGGGCTTATAGAGATGTGTTGTGTTGTCTGGGCTTATAGAGATGTGTTGTGTTGTTGTGTTGTCTGGGCTTATAGAGATGTGTTGTGTTGTCTTGGCTTATAGAGATGTTTTGTGTTGTCTGTGCTTATAGAGATGTGTTGTGTTGTCTGGGCTTATAGAGATGTGTTGTGTTGTCTGGGCTTATAGAGATGTGTTGTGTTGTCTGGGCTTATAGAGATGTGTTGTGTTGTCTGGGCTTATAGAGATGTGTTGTGTTGTCTGGGTTTATAGAGATGTGTTGTGTTGTCTGGGTTTATAGAGATGTGTTGTGTTGTCTGGGTTTATAGAGATGTGTTGTGTTGTCTGGGTTTATAGAGATGTGTTGTGTTGTCTGGGTTTATAGAGATGTGTTGTGTTGTCTGGGTTTATAGAGATGTGTTGTGTTGTCTGGGTTTATAGAGATGTGTTGTGTTGTTGTGTTGTCTGGGTTTATAGAGATGTGTTGTGTTGTCTGGGCTTATAGAGATGTGTTGTGTTGTCTGGGTTTATAGAGATGTGTTGTGTTGTTGTGTTGTCTGGGCTTATAGAGATGTGTTGTTGTGTTGTCTGGGTTTATAGAGATGTGTTGTGTTGTTGTGTTGTCTGGGCTTATAGAGATGTGTTGTGTTGTCTGGGTTTATAGAGATGTGTTGTGTTGTCTGGGCTTACAGAGATGTGTTGTGTTGTCTAGGCTTATAGAGATGTGTTGTGTTGTTGTGTTGTCTGGGCTTATAGAGATGTGCTGTGTTGTCTGGGCTTATAGAGATGTGTTGTGTTGTTGTGTTGTCTGGGCTTATAGAGATGTGTTGTTGTATTGTCTGGGTTTATAGAGATGTGTTGTGTTGTTGTGTTGTCTGGGCTTATAGAGATGTGTTGTGTTGTTGTGTTGTCTGGGTTTATAGAGATGTGTTGTGTTGTCTGGGCTTATAGAGATGTGTTGTTGTGTTGTCTGGGCTTATGGAGATGTGTTGTGTTGTCTGGGCTTATAGAGATGTGTTGTTGTGTTGTCTGGGCTTATAGAGATGTGTTGTTGTGTTGTCTGGGCTTATAGAGATGTGTTGTGTTGTCTGGGTTTATAGAGATGTGTTGTGTTGTTGTGTTGTCTGGGCTTATAGAGATGTGTTGTGTTGTTGTGTTGTCTGGGTTTATAGAGATGTGTTGTGTTGTCTGGGCTTATAGAGATGTGTTGTGTTGTCTGGGCTTATGGAGATGTGTTGTGTTGTCTGGGCTTATAGAGATGTGTTGTGTTGTTGTGTTGTCTGGGCTTATAGAGATGTGTTGTGTTGTTGTGTTGTCTGGGCTTATAGAGATGTGTTGTGTTGTTGTGTTGTCTGGGTTTATAGAGATGTGTTGTGTTGTCTGGGCTTATAGAGATGTGTTGTGTTGTCTGGGCTTATGGAGATGTGTTGTGTTGTCTGGGCTTATAGAGATGTGTTGTGTTGTTGTGTTTGGGTTTATAGAGATGTGTTGTGTTGTCTGGGCTTATAGAGATGTGTTGTGTTGTCTGGGCTTATGGAGATGTGTTGTGTTGTCTGGGCTTATAGAGATGTGTTGTGTTGTTGTGTTGTCTGGGCTTATAGAGATGTGTTGTGTTGTCTGGGCTTATAGAGATGTGTTGTGTTGTTGTGTTGTCTGGGCTTATAGAGATGTGTTGTGTTGTCTGAGCTTATAGAGATGTGTTGTGTTGTTGTGTTGTCTGGGCTTATAGAGATGTGTTGTGTTGTCTGGGCTTATAGAGATGTGTTGTGTTGTCTGGGCTTATAGAGATGTGTTGTGTTGTTGTGTTGTCTGGGCTTATAGAGATGTGTTGTGTTGTCTGGGCTTATAGAGATGTGTTGTGTTGTCTGGGATTATAGAGATGTGTTGTGTTGTCTGGGCTGATAGAGATGTGTTGTGTTGTCTGGGCTTATAGAGATGTGTTGTTGTGTTGTCTGGGCTTATAGAGATGTGTTGTGTTGTCTGGGCTTATAGAGATGTGTTGTTGTGTTGTTGTGTTGTCTGGGCTTATAGAGATGTGTTGTGTTGTCTGGGCTTAGAGATGTGTTGTGTTGTCTGGGCTTATAGAGATGTGTTGTTGTGTTGTCTGGGCTTATAGAGATGTGTTGTTGTGTTGTCTGGGTTTATAGAGATGTGTTGTGTTGTCTGGGCTTATAGAGATGTGTTGTGTTGTCTGGGTTTATAGAGATGTGTTGTGTTGTCTGGGCTTATAGAGATGTGTTGTGTTGTCTGGGCTTATAGAGATGTGTTGTGTTGTCTGGGCTTATAGAGATGTGTTGTGTTGTCTGGGCTTATAGAGATGTGTTGTGTTGTCTGGGCTTATAGAGATGTGTTGTGTTGTCTGGGTTTATAGAGATGTGTTGTGTTGTCTGGGCTTATAGAGATGTGTTGTGTTGTCTGGGCTTATAGAGATGTGTTGTGTTGTCTGGGCTTATAGAGATGTGTTGTTGTGTTGTCTGGGTTTATAGAGATGTGTTGTGTTGTCTGGGCTTATGGAGATGTGTTGTGTTGTCTGGGCTTATGGAAATGTGTTGTGTTGTCTGGCCTTATAGAGATATGTTGTTGTGTTGTCTGGGTTTATAGAGATGTGTTGTGTTGTCTGGGCTTATAGAGATGTGTTGTTGTGTTGTCTGGGTTTATAGAGATGTGTTGTGTTGTCTGGGTTTATAGAGATGTGTTGTGTTGTCTGGGCTTATGGAGATGTGTTGTGTTGTCTGGGCTTATGGAAATGTGTTGTGTTGTCTGGGCTTATGGAAATGTGTTGTGTTGTCTGGCCTTATAGAGATGTGTTGTGTTGTCTGGGCTTATAGAGATGTGTTGTTGTGTTGTCTGGGCTTATAGAGATGTGTTGTGTTGTCTGGGCTTATAGAGATGTGTTGTCTGGGCTTATAGAGATGTGTTGTGTTGTCTGGGTTTATAGAGATGTGTTGTGTTGTCTGGGCTTATAGAGATGTGTTGTGTTGTCTGGGCTTATAGAGATGTGTTGTGTTGTCTGGGTTTATAGAGTTGTGTTGTGTTGTCTGGGCTTATGGAAATGTGTTGTGTTGTCTGGGCTTATGGAAATGTGTTGTGTTGTCTGGGCTTATAGAGATGTGTTGTGTTGTCTGGGCTTATAGAGATGTGTTGTGTTGTCTTGACTTATAGAGATGTGTTGTGTTGTTGTGTTGTCTGGGCTTATAGAGATGTGTTGTGTTGTCTTGGCTTATAGAGATGTTTTGTGTTGTCTGTGCTTATAGAGATGTGTTGTGTTGTTGTGTTGTCTGGGCTTATAGAGATGTGTTGTGTTCTCTTGGTTTATAGAGATGTGTTGTGTTGTCTGTGCTTATAGAGATGTGTTGTGTTCTCTTGGTTTATAGAGATGTGTTGTGTTGTCTGGGCTTATGGATATGTGTTGTTGTGTTGTCTGGGCTTATAGAGATGTGTTGTGTTGTCTGGGCTTATAGAGATGTGTTGTTGTGTTGTCTGGGTTTATAGAGATGTGTTGTTGTGTTGTCTGGGCTTATAGAGATGTGTTGTTGTGTTGTCTGGGCTTATAGAGATGTGTTGTTGTGTTGTCTGGGCTTATAGAGATGTGTTGTGTTGTCTGGGCTTATAGAGATGTGTTGTTGTGTTGTCTGGGCTTATAGAGATGTGTTGTGTTGTCTGGGCTTAGAGATGTGTTGTGTTGTCTGGGCTTATAGAGATGTGTTGTTGTGTTGTCTGGGCTTATAGAGATGTGTTGTTGTGTTGTCTGGGTTTATAGAGATGTGTTGTGTTGTCTGGGCTTATAGAGATGTGTTGTGTTGTCTGGGCTTATAGAGATGTGTTGTGTTGTCTGGGCTTATAGAGATGTGTTGTGTTGTCTGGGCTTATAGAGATGTGTTGTGTTGTCTGGGCTTATAGAGATGTGTTGTGTTGTCTGGGTTTATAGAGATGTGTTGTGTTGTCTGGGCTTATAGAGATGTGTTGTGTTGTCTGGGCTTATAGAGATGTGTTGTTGTGTTGTCTGGGTTTATAGAGATGTGTTGTGTTGTCTGGGCTTATAGAGATGTGTTGTTGTGTTGTCTGGGTTTATAGAGATGTGTTGTGTTGTCTGGGCTTATGGAGATGTGTTGTGTTGTCTGGGCTTATGGAAATGTGTTGTGTTGTCTGGCCTTATAGAGATGTGTTGTGTTGTCTGGGTTTATAGAGTTGTGTTGTGTTGTCTGGGCTTATAGAGATGTGTTGTTGTGTTGTCTGGGCTTATAGAGATGTGTTGTGTTGTCTGGGTTTATAGAGATGTGTTGTGTTGTCTGGGCTTATAGAGATGTGTTGTTGTGTTGTCTGGGCTTATAGAGATGTGTTGTGTTGTCTGGGCTTATAGAGATGTGTTGTCTGGGCTTATAGAGATGTGTTGTGTTGTCTGGGCTTATAGAGATGTGTTGTGTTGTCTGGGCTTATAGAGATGTGTTGTGTTGTCTGGGCTTATAGAGATGTGTTGTGTTGTCTGGGCTTAAAGAGATGTGTTGTGTTGTCTGGGTTTATAGAGTTGTGTTGTGTTGTCTGGGCTTATAGAGATGTGTTGTGTTGTCTGGGCTTATGGAAATGTGTTGTGTTGTCTGGGCTTATAGAGATGTGTTGTGTTGTCTGGGCTTATAGAGATGTGTTGTGTTGTCTGGGCTTATAGAGATGTGTTGTGTTGTCTTGGCTTATAGAGATGTGTTGTGTTGTTGTGTTGTCTGGGCTTATAGAGATGTGTTGTGTTGTCTTGGCTTATAGAGATGTTTTGTGTTGTCTGTGCTTATAGAGATGTGTTGTGTTCTCTTGGTTTATAGAGATGTGTTGTGTTGTCTGGGCTTATGGATATGTGTTGTTGTGTTGTCTGGGCTTATAGAGATGTGTTGTGTTGTCTGGGCTTATAGAGATGTGTTGTTGTGTTGTCTGGGTTTATAGAGATGTGTTGTTGTGTTGTCTGGGTTTATAGAGATGTGTTGTTGTGTTGTCTGGGCTTATAGAGATGTGTTGTGTTGTCTGGGCTTATAGAGATGTGTTGTGTTGTCTTGGCTTATAGAGATGTGTTGTGTTGTTGTGTTGTCTGGGCTTATAGAGATGTGTTGTGTTGTCTTGGCTTATAGAGATGTTTTGTGTTGTCTGTGCTTATAGAGATGTGTTGTGTTGTCTGGGCTTATAGAGATGTGTTGTGTTGTCTGGGCTTATAGAGATGTGTTGTGTTGTCTGGGCTTATAGAGATGTGTTGTGTTGTCTGGGCTTATAGAGATGTGTTGTGTTGTTGTGTTGTCTGGGTTTATAGAGATGTGTTGTGTTGTCTGGGTTTATAGAGATGTGTTGTGTTGTCTGGGTTTATAGAGATGTGTTGTGTTGTCTGGGTTTATAGAGATGTGTTGTGTTGTCTGGGTTTATAGAGATGTGTTGTGTTGTCTGGGTTTATAGAGATGTGTTGTGTTGTCTGGGTTTATAGAGATGTGTTGTGTTGTCTGGGTTTATAGAGATGTGTTGTGTTGTTGTGTTGTCAGGGTTTATAGAGATGTGTTGTGTTGTCTGGGCTTATAGAGATGTGTTGTGTTGTCTGGGTTTATAGAGATGTGTTGTGTTGTTGTGTTGTCTGGGCTTATAGAGATGTGTTGTTGTGTTGTCTGGGTTTATAGAGATGTGTTGTGTTGTTGTGTTGTCTGGGCTTATAGAGATGTGTTGTGTTGTCTGGGTTTATAGAGATGTGTTGTGTTGTCTGGGCTTACAGAGATGTGTTGTGTTGTCTAGGCTTATAGAGATGTGTTGTGTTGTTGTGTTGTCTGGGCTTATAGAGATGTGCTGTGTTGTCTGGGCTTATAGAGATGTGTTGTGTTGTTGTGTTGTCTGGGCTTATAGAGATGTGTTGTTGTATTGTCTGGGTTTATAGAGATGTGTTGTGTTGTTGTGTTGTCTGGGCTTATAGAGATGTGTTGTGTTGTTGTGTTGTCTGGGTTTATAGAGATGTGTTGTGTTGTCTGGGCTTATAGAGATGTGTTGTTGTGTTGTCTGGGCTTATGGAGATGTGTTGTGTTGTCTGGGCTTATAGAGATGTGGTGTTGTGTTGTCTGGGCTTATAGAGATGTGTTGTGTTGTCTGGGTTTATAGAGATGTGTTGTGTTGTTGTGTTGTCTGGGCTTATAGAGATGTGTTGTGTTGTTGTGTTGTCTGGGTTTATAGAGATGTGTTGTGTTGTCTGGGCTTATAGAGATGTGTTGTGTTGTCTGGGCTTATGGAGATGTGTTGTGTTGTCTGGGCTTATAGAGATGTGTTGTGTTGTTGTGTTGTCTGGGCTTATAGAGATGTGTTGTGTTGTCTGGGTTTATAGAGATGTGTTGTGTTGTCTGGGCTTATAGAGATGTGTTGTGTTGTCTGGGCTTATGGAGATGTGTTGTGTTGTCTGGGCTTATAGAGATGTGTTGTGTTGTCTGGGCTTATAGAGATGTGTTGTGTTGTCTGGGCTTATAGAGATGTGTTGTGTTGTTGTGTTGTCTGGGCTTATAGAGATGTGTTGTGTTGTCTGAGCTTATAGAGATGTGTTGTGTTGTTGTGTTGTCTGGGCTTATAGAGATGTGTTGTGTTGTCTGGGCTTATAGAGATGTGTTGTGTTGTCTGGGCTTATAGAGATGTGTTGTGTTGTTGTGTTGTCTGGGCTTATAGAGATGTGTTGTGTTGTCTGGGCTTATAGAGATGTGTTGTGTTGTCTGGGATTATAGAGATGTGTTGTGTTGTCTGGGCTGATAGAGATGTGTTGTGTTGTCTGGGCTTATAGAGATGTGTTGTTGTGTTGTCTGGGTTTATAGAGATGTGTTGTGTTGTTGTGTTGTCTGGGCGTATAGAGATATGTTGTGTTGTCTGGGCTTATAGAGATGTGTTGTGTTGTCTGGGATTATAGAGATGTGTTGTGTTGTCTGGGTTTATAGAGATGTGTTGTGTTGTTGTGTTGTCTGGGTTTATAGAGATGTGTTGTGTTGTCTGGGCTTATAGAGATGTGTTGTTGTGTTGTCTGGGCTTATAGAGATGTGTTGTGTTGTTGTGTTGTCTGGGTTTATAGAGATGTGTTGTGTTTGGGCTTATAGAGATGTGTTGTGTTGTTGTGTTGTCTGGGTTTATAGAGATATGTTGTGTTGTTGTGTTGTCTGGGCTTATAGAGATGTGTTGTGTTGTCTGGGCTTATAGAGATGTGTTGTGTTGTCTGGGCTTATAGAGATGTGATGTGTTGTCTGGGCTTATAGAGATGTGTTGTGTTGTCTGGGTTTATACAGATGTGTTGTGTTGTCTGGGTTTATGGAGATGTGTTGTTGTGTTGTCTGGCCTTTTAGAGATGTGTTGTGTTGTCTGGGCTTATAGAGATGTGTTGTGTTGTCTGGGCTTATAGAGTTGTGTTGTGTTGTCTGGGTTTATAGAGATGTGTTGTTGTGTTGTCTGGCCTTATAGAGATGTGTTGTGTTGTCTGGGTTTATGGAGATGTGTTGTTGTGTTGTCTGGCCTTATAGAGATGTGTTGTGTTGTCTTGGCTTATAGAGTTGTGTTGTGTTGTCTGGGCTTATAGAGATGTGTTGTGTTGTCTGGGTTTATGGAGATGTGTTGTGTTGTGTTGTCTGGGCTTATGGAGATGTGTTGTGTTGTCTGGGTTTATGGAGATGTGTTGTGTTGTTGTGTTGTCTGGGTTTATGGAGATGTGTTGTTGTGTTGTCTGGGCTTATAGAGATGTGCTGTGTTGTTGTGTTGTCTGGGTTTATGGAGATGTGTTGTTGTGTTTTCTGGGCTTATAGAGATGTGTTGTGTTGTCTGGGTTTATGGAGATGTGTTGTTGTGTTGTCTGGGTTTATGGAGATGTGTTGTGTTGTCTGGGTTTATAGAGATGTGTTGTGTTGTTGTGTTGTCTGGGTTTATGGAGATGTGTTGTTGTGTTGTCTGGGCTTATAGAGATGTGTTGTGTTGTCTGGACTTATAGAGATGTGTTGTGTTGTCTGGGCTTATAGAGATGTGTTGTTGTGTTGTCTGGGCTTATAGAGATGTGTTGTGTTGTTTGGGTTTATAGAGATGTGTTGTGTTGTTTGGGCTTAAAGAGATGTGTTGTGTTGTTTGGGCTTATAGAGATGTGTTGTGTTGTCTGGGCTTATAGAGATGTGTTGTGTTGTTTGGGCTTATAGAGATGTTGTGTTGTCTGGGCTTATAGAGATGTGTTGTGTTGTCTGGGTTTATAGAGATGTGTTGTGTTGTCTGGGCTTATAGAGATGTGTTGTGTTGTCTGGGCTTATAGAGATGTGTTGTTGTGCTGTCTGGGCTTATAGAGATGTGTTGTGTTGTCTGGGCTTATAGAGATGTGTTGTTGTGTTGTCTGGGCTTATAGAGATGTGTTGTGTTGTCTGGGCTTATAGAGATGTGTTGTTGTGTTGTCTGGGCTTATAGAGATGTGTTGTTGTGTTGTCTGGGTTTATAGAGATGTGTTGTTGTGTTGTCTGGGCTTATAGAGATGTGTTGTGTTGTTGTGTTGTCTGGGCTTATAGAGATGTGTTGTTGTGTTGTCTGGGCTTATAGAGATGTGTTGTTGTGTTGTCTGGGCTTATAGAGATGTGTTGTGTTGTCTGGGCTTATAGAGATGTGTTGTTGTGTTGTTGTGTTGTCTGGGCTTATAGAGATGTGTTGTGTTGTCTGGGCTTAGAGATGTGTTGTGTTGTCTGGGCTTATAGAGATGTGTTGTTGTGTTGTCTGGGCTTATAGAGATGTGTTGTTGTGTTGTCTGGGTTTATAGAGATGTGTTGTGTTGTCTGGGCTTATAGAGATGTGTTGTGTTGTCTGGGTTTATAGAGATGTGTTGTGTTGTCTGGGCTTATAGAGATGTGTTGTGTTGTCTGGGCTTATAGAGATGTGTTGTGTTGTCTGGGCTTATAGAGATGTGTTGTGTTGTCTGGGCTTATAGAGATGTGTTGTGTTGTCTGGGCTTATAGAGATGTGTTGTGTTGTCTGGGTTTATAGAGATGTGTTGTGTTGTCTGGGCTTATAGAGATGTGTTGTGTTGTCTGGGCTTATAGAGATGTGTTGTGTTGTCTGGGCTTATAGAGATGTGTTGTTGTGTTGTCTGGGTTTATAGAGATGTGTTGTGTTGTCTGGGCTTATGGAGATGTGTTGTGTTGTCTGGGCTTATGGAAATGTGTTGTGTTGTCTGGCCTTATAGAGATGTGTTGTTGTGTTGTCTGGGTTTATAGAGATGTGTTGTGTTGTCTGGGCTTATAGAGATGTGTTGTGTTGTCTGGGCTTATAGAGATGTGTTGTTGTGTTGTCTGGGTTTATAGAGATGTGTTGTGTTGTCTGGGTTTATAGAGATGTGTTGTGTTGTCTGGGCTTATGGAGATGTGTTGTGTTGTCTGGGCTTATGGAAATGTGTTGTGTTGTCTGGGCTTATGGAAATGTGTTGTGTTGTCTGGCCTTATAGAGATGTGTTGTGTTGTCTGGGCTTATAGAGATGTGTTGTTGTGTTGTCTGGGCTTATAGAGATGTGTTGTGTTGTCTGGGCTTATAGAGATGTGTTGTCTGGGCTTATAGAGATGTGTTGTGTTGTCTGGGTTTATAGAGATGTGTTGTGTTGTCTGGGCTTATAGAGATGTGTTGTGTTGTCTGGGCTTAAAGAGATGTGTTGTGTTGTCTGGGTTTATAGAGTTGTGTTGTGTTGTCTGGGCTTATGGAAATGTGTTGTGTTGTCTGGGCTTATGGAAATGTGTTGTGTTGTCTGGGCTTATAGAGATGTGTTGTGTTGTCTGGGCTTATAGAGATGTGTTGTGTTGTCTTGACTTATAGAGATGTGTTGTGTTGTTGTGTTGTCTGGGCTTATAGAGATGTGTTGTGTTGTCTTGGCTTATAGAGATGTTTTGTGTTGTCTGTGCTTATAGAGATGTGTTGTGTTGTTGTGTTGTCTGGGCTTATAGAGATGTGTTGTGTTCTCTTGGTTTATAGAGATGTGTTGTGTTGTCTGTGCTTATAGAGATGTGTTGTGTTCTCTTGGTTTATAGAGATGTGTTGTGTTGTCTGGGCTTATGGATATGTGTTGTTGTGTTGTCTGGGCTTATAGAGATGTGTTGTGTTGTCTGGGCTTATAGAGATGTGTTGTTGTGTTGTCTGGGTTTATAGAGATGTGTTGTTGTGTTGTCTGGGCTTATAGAGATGTGTTGTTGTGTTGTCTGGGCTTATAGAGATGTGTTGTTGTGTTGTCTGGGCTTATAGAGATGTGTTGTGTTGTCTGGGCTTATAGAGATGTGTTGTTGTGTTGTCTGGGCTTATAGAGATGTGTTGTGTTGTCTGGGCTTAGAGATGTGTTGTGTTGTCTGGGCTTATAGAGATGTGTTGTTGTGTTGTCTGGGCTTATAGAGATGTGTTGTTGTGTTGTCTGGGTTTATAGAGATGTGTTGTGTTGTCTGGGCTTATAGAGATGTGTTGTGTTGTCTGGGCTTATAGAGATGTGTTGTGTTGTCTGGGCTTTTAGAGATGTGTTGTGTTGTCTGGGCTTATAGAGATGTGTTGTGTTGTCTGGGCTTATAGAGATGTGTTGTGTTGTCTGGGTTTATAGAGATGTGTTGTGTTGTCTGGGCTTATAGAGATGTGTTGTGTTGTCTGGGCTTATAGAGATGTGTTGTTGTGTTGTCTGGGTTTATAGAGATGTGTTGTGTTGTCTGGGCTTATAGAGATGTGTTGTGTTGTCTGGGCTTATAGAGATGTGTTGTTGTGTTGTCTGGGTTTATAGAGATGTGTTGTGTTGTCTGGGTTTATAGAGATGTGTTGTGTTGTCTGGGCTTATGGAGATGTGTTGTGTTGTCTGGGCTTATGGAAATGTGTTGTGTTGTCTGGCCTTATAGAGATGTGTTGTGTTGTCTGGGTTTATAGAGTTGTGTTGTGTTGTCTGGGCTTATAGAGATGTGTTGTTGTGTTGTCTGGGCTTATAGAGATGTGTTGTGTTGTCTGGGTTTATAGAGATGTGTTGTGTTGTCTGGGCTTATAGAGATGTGTTGTTGTGTTGTCTGGGCTTATAGAGATGTGTTGTGTTGTCTGGGCTTATAGAGATGTGTTGTCTGGGCTTATAGAGATGTGTTGTGTTGTCTGGGCTTATAGAGATGTGTTGTGTTGTCTGGGCTTATAGAGATGTGTTGTGTTGTCTGGGCTTATAGAGATGTGTTGTGTTGTCTGGGCTTAAAGAGATGTGTTGTGTTGTCTGGGTTTATAGAGTTGTGTTGTGTTGTCTGGGCTTATAGAGATGTGTTGTGTTGTCTGGGCTTATGGAAATGTGTTGTGTTGTCTGGGCTTATAGAGATGTGTTGTGTTGTCTGGGCTTATAGAGATGTGTTGTGTTGTCTGGGCTTATAGAGATGTGTTGTGTTGTCTTGGCTTATAGAGATGTGTTGTGTTGTTGTGTTGTCTGGGCTTATAGAGATGTGTTGTGTTGTCTTGGCTTATAGAGATGTTTTGTGTTGTCTGTGCTTATAGAGATGTGTTGTGTTCTCTTGGTTTATAGAGATGTGTTGTGTTGTCTGGGCTTATGGATATGTGTTGTTGTGTTGTCTGGGCTTATAGAGATGTGTTGTGTTGTCTGGGCTTATAGAGATGTGTTGTTGTGTTGTCTGGGTTTATAGAGATGTGTTGTTGTGTTGTCTGGGTTTATAGAGATGTGTTGTTGTGTTGTCTGGGCTTATAGAGATGTGTTGTGTTGTCTGGGCTTATAGAGATGTGTTGTGTTGTCTTGGCTTATAGAGATGTGTTGTGTTGTTGTGTTGTCTGGGCTTATAGAGATGTGTTGTGTTGTCTTGGCTTATAGAGATGTTTTGTGTTGTCTGTGCTTATAGAGATGTGTTGTGTTGTCTGGGCTTATAGAGATGTGTTGTGTTGTCTGGGCTTATAGAGATGTGTTGTGTTGTCTGGGTTTATAGAGATGTGTTGTGTTGTCTGGGCTTATAGAGATGTGTTGTGTTGTTGTGTTGTCTGGGTTTATAGAGATGTGTTGTGTTGTCTGGGTTTATAGAGATGTGTTGTGTTGTCTGGGTTTATAGAGATGTGTTGTGTTGTCTGGGTTTATAGAGATGTGTTGTGTTGTCTGGGTTTATAGAGATGTGTTGTGTTGTCTGGGTTTATAGAGATGTGTTGTGTTGTCTGGGTTTATAGAGATGTGTTGTGTTGTTGTGTTGTCTGGGTTTATAGAGATGTGTTGTGTTGTCTGGGCTTATAGAGATGTGTTGTGTTGTCTGGGTTTATAGAGATGTGTTGTGTTGTTGTGTTGTCTGGGCTTATAGAGATGTGTTGTTGTGTTGTCTGGGTTTATAGAGATGTGTTGTGTTGTTGTGTTGTCTGGGCTTATAGAGATGTGTTGTGTTGTCTGGGTTTATAGAGATGTGTTGTGTTGTCTGGGCTTACAGAGATGTGTTGTGTTGTCTAGGCTTATAGAGATGTGTTGTGTTGTTGTGTTGTCTGGGCTTATAGAGATGTGCTGTGTTGTCTGGGCTTATAGAGATGTGTTGTGTTGTTGTGTTGTCTGGGCTTATAGAGATGTGTTGTTGTATTGTCTGGGTTTATAGAGATGTGTTGTGTTGTTGTGTTGTCTGGGCTTATAGAGATGTGTTGTGTTGTTGTGTTGTCTGGGTTTATAGAGATGTGTTGTGTTGTCTGGGCTTATAGAGATGTGTTGTTGTGTTGTCTGGGCTTATGGAGATGTGTTGTGTTGTCTGGGCTTATAGAGATGTGTTGTTGTGTTGTCTGGGCTTATAGAGATGTGTTGTGTTGTCTGGGTTTATAGAGATGTGTTGTGTTGTTGTGTTGTCTGGGCTTATAGAGATGTGTTGTGTTGTTGTGTTGTCTGGGTTTATAGAGATGTGTTGTGTTGTTGTGTTGTCTGGGCTTATAGAGATGTGTTGTGTTGTTGTGTTGTCTGGGCTTATAGAGATGTGTTGTGTTGTCTGGGTTTATAGAGATGTGTTGTGTTGTCTGGGCTTATAGAGATGTGTTGTGTTGTCTGGGCTTATGGAGATGTGTTGTGTTGTCTGGGCTTATAGAGATGTGTTGTGTTGTCTGGGCTTATAGAGATGTGTTGTGTTGTTGTGTTGTCTGGGCTTATAGAGATGTGTTGTGTTGTCTGGGCTTATGGAGATGTGTTGTGTTGTCTGGGCTTATAGAGATGTGTTGTGTTGTTGTGTTGTCTGGGCTTATAGAGATGTGTTGTGTTGTCTGGGCTTATAGAGATGTGTTGTGTTGTTGTGTTGTCTGGGCTTATAGAGATGTGTTGTGTTGTCTGAGCTTATAGAGATGTGTTGTGTTGTTGTGTTGTCTGGGCTTATAGAGATGTGTTGTGTTGTCTGGGCTTATAGAGATGTGTTGTGTTGTCTGGGCTTATAGAGATGTGTTGTGTTGTTGTGTTGTCTGGGCTTATAGAGATGTGTTGTGTTGTCTGGGCTTATAGAGATGTGTTGTGTTGTCTGGGATTATAGAGATGTGTTGTGTTGTCTGGGCTGATAGAGATGTGTTGTGTTGTCTGGGCTTATAGAGATGTGTTGTTGTGTTGTCTGGGCTTATAGAGATGTGTTGTGTTGTCTGGGCTTATAGAGATGTGTTGTTGTGTTGTTGTGTTGTCTGGGCTTATAGAGATGTGTTGTGTTGTCTGGGCTTAGAGATGTGTTGTGTTGTCTGGGCTTATAGAGATGTGTTGTTGTGTTGTCTGGGCTTATAGAGATGTGTTGTTGTGTTGTCTGGGTTTATAGAGATGTGTTGTGTTGTCTGGGCTTATAGAGATGTGTTGTGTTGTCTGGGTTTATAGAGATGTGTTGTGTTGTCTGGGCTTATAGAGATGTGTTGTGTTGTCTGGGCTTATAGAGATGTGTTGTGTTGTCTGGGCTTATAGAGATGTGTTGTGTTGTCTGGGCTTATAGAGATGTGTTGTGTTGTCTGGGCTTATAGAGATGTGTTGTGTTGTCTGGGTTTATAGAGATGTGTTGTGTTGTCTGGGCTTATAGAGATGTGTTGTGTTGTCTGGGCTTATAGAGATGTGTTGTGTTGTCTGGGCTTATAGAGATGTGTTGTTGTGTTGTCTGGGTTTATAGAAATGTGTTGTGTTGTCTGGGCTTATGGAGATGTGTTGTGTTGTCTGGGCTTATGGAGATGTGTTGTGTTGTCTGGGCTTATGGAAATGTGTTGTGTTGTCTGGCCTTATAGAGATATGTTGTTGTGTTGTCTGGGTTTATAGAAATGTGTTGTGTTGTCTGGGCTTATAGAGATGTGTTGTGTTGTCTGGGCTTATAGAGATGTGTTGTTGTGTTGTCTGGGTTTATAGAGATGTGTTGTGTTGTCTGGGTTTATAGAGATGTGTTGTGTTGTCTGGGCTTATGGAGATGTGTTGTGTTGTCTGGGCTTATGGAAATGTGTTGTGTTGTCTGGGCTTATGGAAATGTGTTGTGTTGTCTGGCCTTATAGAGATGTGTTGTGTTGTCTGGGCTTATAGAGATGTGTTGTTGTGTTGTCTGGGCTTATAGAGATGTGTTGTGTTGTCTGGGCTTATAGAGATGTGTTGTCTGGGCTTATAGAGATGTGTTGTGTTGTCTGGGTTTATAGAGATGTGTTGTGTTGTCTGGGCTTATAGAGATGTGTTGTGTTGTCTGGGCTTATAGAGATGTGTTGTGTTGTCTGGGCTTAAAGAGATGTGTTGTGTTGTCTGGGTTTATAGAGTTGTGTTGTGTTGTCTGGGCTTATGGAAATGTGTTGTGTTGTCTGGGCTTATGGAAATGTGTTGTGTTGTCTGGGCTTATAGAGATGTGTTGTGTTGTCTGGGCTTATAGAGATGTGTTGTGTTGTCTTGACTTATAGAGATGTGTTGTGTTGTTGTGTTGTCTGGGCTTATAGAGATGTGTTGTGTTGTCTTGGCTTATAGAGATGTTTTGTGTTGTCTGTGCTTATAGAGATGTGTTGTGTTGTTGTGTTGTCTGGGCTTATAGAGATGTGTTGTGTTCTCTTGGTTTATAGAGATGTGTTGTGTTGTCTGTGCTTATAGAGATGTGTTGTGTTCTCTTGGTTTATAGAGATGTGTTGTGTTGTCTGGGCTTATGGATATGTGTTGTTGTGTTGTCTGGGCTTATAGAGATGTGTTGTGTTGTCTGGGCTTATAGAGATGTGTTGTTGTGTTGTCTGGGTTTATAGAGATGTGTTGTTGTGTTGTCTGGGCTTATAGAGATGTGTTGTTGTGTTGTCTGGGCTTATAGAGATGTGTTGTTGTGTTGTCTGGGCTTATAGAGATGTGTTGTGTTGTCTGGGCTTATAGAGATGTGTTGTTGTGTTGTCTGGGCTTATAGAGATGTGTTGTTGTGTTGTCTGGGCTTAGAGATGTGTTGTGTTGTCTGGGCTTATAGAGATGTGTTGTTGTGTTGTCTGGGCTTATAGAGATGTGTTGTTGTGTTGTCTGGGTTTATAGAGATGTGTTGTGTTGTCTGGGCTTATAGAGATGTGTTGTGTTGTCTGGGCTTATAGAGATGTGTTGTGTTGTCTGGGCTTATAGAGATGTGTTGTGTTGTCTGGGCTTATAGAGATGTGTTGTGTTGTCTGGGCTTATAGAGATGTGTTGTGTTGTCTGGGTTTATAGAGATGTGTTGTGTTGTCTGGGCTTATAGAGATGTGTTGTGTTGTCTGGGCTTATAGAGATGTGTTGTTGTGTTGTCTGGGTTTATAGAGATGTGTTGTGTTGTCTGGGCTTATAGAGATGTGTTGTGTTGTCTGGGCTTATAGAGATGTGTTGTTGTGTTGTCTGGGTTTATAGAGATGTGTTGTGTTGTCTGGGTTTATAGAGATGTGTTGTGTTGTCTGGGCTTATGGAGATGTGTTGTGTTGTCTGGGCTTATGGAAATGTGTTGTGTTGTCTGGCCTTATAGAGATGTGTTGTGTTGTCTGGGTTTATAGAGTTGTGTTGTGTTGTCTGGGCTTATAGAGATGTGTTGTTGTGTTGTCTGGGCTTATAGAGATGTGTTGTGTTGTCTGGGTTTATAGAGATGTGTTGTGTTGTCTGGGCTTATAGAGATGTGTTGTTGTGTTGTCTGGGCTTATAGAGATGTGTTGTGTTGTCTGGGCTTATAGAGATGTGTTGTCTGGGCTTATAGAGATGTGTTGTGTTGTCTGGGCTTAGAGATGTGTTGTGTTGTCTGGGCTTATAGAGATGTGTTGTGTTGTCTGGGCTTATAGAGATGTGTTGTGTTGTCTGGGCTTAAAGAGATGTGTTGTGTTGTCTGGGTTTATAGAGTTGTGTTGTGTTGTCTGGGCTTATAGAGATGTGTTGTGTTGTCTGGGCTTATGGAAATGTGTTGTGTTGTCTGGGCTTATAGAGATGTGTTGTGTTGTCTGGGCTTATAGAGATGTGTTGTGTTGTCTGGGCTTATAGAGATGTGTTGTGTTGTCTTGGCTTATAGAGATGTGTTGTGTTGTTGTGTTGTCTGGGCTTATAGAGATGTGTTGTGTTGTCTTGGCTTATAGAGATGTTTTGTGTTGTCTGTGCTTATAGAGATGTGTTGTGTTCTCTTGGTTTATAGAGATGTGTTGTGTTGTCTGGGCTTATGGATATGTGTTGTTGTGTTGTCTGGGCTTATAGAGATGTGTTGTGTTGTCTGGGCTTATAGAGATGTGTTGTGTTGTCTTGGCTTATAGAGATGTGTTGTGTTGTTGTGTTGTCTGGGCTTATAGAGATGTGTTGTGTTGTCTTGGCTTATAGAGATGTTTTGTGTTGTCTGTGCTTATAGAGATGTGTTGTGTTGTCTGGGCTTATAGAGATGTGTTGTGTTGTCTGGGCTTATAGAGATGTGTTGTGTTGTCTGGGCTTATAGAGATGTGTTGTGTTGTCTGGGCTTATAGAGATGTGTTGTGTTGTTGTGTTGTCTGGGTTTATAGAGATGTGTTGTGTTGTCTGGGTTTATAGAGATGTGTTGTGTTGTCTGGGTTTATAGAGATGTGTTGTGTTGTCTGGGTTTATAGAGATGTGTTGTGTTGTCTGGGTTTATAGAGATGTGTTGTGTTGTCTGGGTTTATAGAGATGTGTTGTGTTGTCTGGGTTTATAGAGATGTGTTGTGTTGTCTGGGTTTATAGAGATGTGTTGTGTTGTTGTGTTGTCTGGGTTTATAGAGATGTGTTGTGTTGTCTGGGCTTATAGAGATGTGTTGTGTTGTCTGGGTTTATAGAGATGTGTTGTGTTGTTGTGTTGTCTGGGCTTATAGAGATGTGTTGTTGTGTTGTCTGGGTTTATAGAGATGTGTTGTGTTGTTGTGTTGTCTGGGCTTATAGAGATGTGCTGTGTTGTCTGGGTTTATAGAGATGTGTTGTGTTGTCTGGGCTTACAGAGATGTGTTGTGTTGTCTAGGCTTATAGAGATGTGTTGTGTTGTTGTGTTGTCTGGGCTTATAGAGATGTGCTGTGTTGTCTGGGCTTATAGAGATGTGTTGTGTTGTTGTGTTGTCTGGGCTTATAGAGATGTGTTGTTGTATTGTCTGGGTTTATAGAGATGTGTTGTGTTGTTGTGTTGTCTGGGCTTATAGAGATGTGTTGTGTTGTTGTGTTGTCTGGGTTTATAGAGATTTGTTGTGTTGTCTGGGCTTATAGAGATGTGTTGTTGTGTTGTCTGGGCTTATGGAGATGTGTTGTGTTGTCTGGGCTTATAGAGATGTGTTGTTGTGTTGTCTGGGCTTATAGAGATGTGTTGTGTTGTCTGGGTTTATAGAGATGTGTTGTGTTGTTGTGTTGTCTGGGCTTATAGAGATGTGTTGTGTTGTTGTGTTGTCTGGGTTTATAGAGATGTGTTGTGTTGTCTGGGCTTATAGAGATGTGTTGTGTTGTCTGGGCTTATGGAGATGTGTTGTGTTGTCTGGGCTTATAGAGATGTGTTGTGTTGTTGTGTTGTCTGGGCTTATAGAGATGTGTTGTGTTGTCTGGGTTTATAGAGATGTGTTGTCTGGGCTTATAGAGATGTGTTGTGTTGTCTGGGCTTATGGAGATGTGTTGTGTTGTCTGGGCTTATAGAGATGTGTTGTGTTGTTGTGTTGTCTGGGCTTATAGAGATGTGTTGTGTTGTCTGGGCTTATAGAGATGTGTTGTGTTGTTGTGTTGTCTGGGCTTATAGAGATGTGTTGTGTTGTCTGAGCTTATAGAGATGTGTTGTGTTGTTGTGTTGTCTGGGCTTATAGAGATGTGTTGTGTTGTCTGGGCTTATAGAGATGTGTTGTGTTGTCTGGGCTTATAGAGATGTGTTGTGTTGTTGTGTTGTCTGGGCTTATAGAGATGTGTTGTGTTGTCTGGGCTTATAGAGATGTGTTGTGTTGTCTGGGATTATAGAGATGTGTTGTGTTGTCTGGGCTGATAGAGATGTGTTGTGTTGTCTGGGCTTATAGAGATGTGTTGTTGTGTTGTCTGGGTTTATAGAGATGTGTTGTGTTGTTGTGTTGTCTGGGCGTATAGAGATATGTTGTGTTGTCTGGGCTTATAGAGATGTGTTGTGTTGTCTGGGATTATAGAGATGTGTTGTGTTGTCTGGGTTTATAGAGATGTGTTGTGTTGTTGTGTTGTCTGGGTTTATAGAGATGTGTTGTGTTGTCTGGGCTTATAGAGATGTGTTGTTGTGTTGTCTGGGCTTATAGAGATGTGTTGTGTTGTTGTGTTGTCTGGGTTTATAGAGATGTGTTGTGTTTGGGCTTATAGAGATGTGTTGTGTTGTTGTGTTGTCTGGGTTTATAGAGATATGTTGTGTTGTTGTGTTGTCTGGGCTTATAGAGATGTGTTGTGTTGTCTGGGCTTATAGAGATGTGTTGTGTTGTCTGGGTTTATAGAGATGTGTTGTGTTGTCTGGGCTTATAGAGATGTGATGTGTTGTCTGGGCTTATAGAGATGTGTTGTGTTGTCTGGGTTTATACAGATGTGTTGTGTTGTCTGGGTTTATGGAGATGTGTTGTTGTGTTGTCTGGCCTTTTAGAGATGTGTTGTGTTGTCTGGGCTTATAGAGATGTGTTGTGTTGTCTGGGCTTATAGAGTTGTGTTGTGTTGTCTGGGTTTATAGAGATGTGTTGTTGTGTTGTCTGGCCTTATAGAGATGTGTTGTGTTGTCTGGGTTTATGGAGATGTGTTGTTGTGTTGTCTGGCCTTATAGAGATGTGTTGTGTTGTCTTGGCTTATAGAGTTGTGTTGTGTTGTCTGGGCTTATAGAGATGTGTTGTGTTGTCTGGGTTTATGGAGATGTGTTGTGTTGTGTTGTCTGGGCTTATGGAGATGTGTTGTGTTGTCTGGGTTTATGGAGATGTGTTGTGTTGTTGTGTTGTCTGGGTTTATGGAGATGTGTTGTTGTGTTGTCTGGGCTTATAGAGATGTGCTGTGTTGTTGTGTTGTCTGGGTTTATGGAGATGTGTTGTTGTGTTTTCTGGGCTTATAGAGATGTGTTGTGTTGTCTGGGTTTATGGAGATGTGTTGTTGTGTTGTCTGGGTTTATGGAGATGTGTTGTGTTGTCTGGGTTTATAGAGATGTGTTGTGTTGTTGTGTTGTCTGGGTTTATGGAGATGTGTTGTTGTGTTGTCTGGGCTTATAGAGATGTGTTGTGTTGTCTGGACTTATAGAGATGTGTTGTGTTGTCTGGGCTTATAGAGATGTGTTGTTGTGTTGTCTGGGCTTATGGAGATGTGTTGTGTTGTCTGGGTTTATAGAGATGTGTTGTGTTGTTGTGTTGTCTGGGTTTATGGAGATGTGTTGTTGTGTTGTCTGGGCTTATAGAGATGTGTTGTGTTGTTTGGGCTTATAGAGATGTTGTGTTGTCTGGGCTTATAGAGATGTGTTGTGTTGTTTGGGCTTATAGAGATGTGTTGTGTTGTTGTGTTGTCTGGGCTTATAGAGATGTCTTGTTGTGTTGTCTGGGCTTATAGAGATGTGTTGTGTTGTCTGGGCTTATAGAGATGTGTTGTGTTGTCTGGGCTTATAGAGATGTGTTGTGTTGTCTGGGCTTCTAGAGATGTGTTGTGTTGTCTGGGCTTATAGAGATGTGTTGTGTTGTTTGGGCTTATAGAGATGTGTTGTGTTGTCTGGGTTTATAGAGATGTGTTGTGTTGTCTGGGTTTATAGAGATGTGTTGTGTTGTCTGGGTTTATAGAGATGTGTTGTGTTGTCTGGGCTTATAGAGATGTGTTGTGTTGTCTGGGCTTATAGAGATGTGTTGTGTTGTCTGGGCTTATAGAGATGTGTTGTGTTGTTGTGTTGTCTGGGCTTATAGAGATGTGTTGTTGTGTTGTCTGGGCTTATAGAGATGTGTTGTGTTGTCTGGGTTTATAGAGATGTGTTGTGTTGTCTGGGTTTATAGAGATGTGTTGTGTTGTCTTGGCTTATAGAGATGTGTTGTGTTGTCTGGGCTTATAGAGATGTGTTGTGTTGTCTGGGCTTATAGAGATGTGTTGTGTTGTTGTGTTGTCTGGGCTTATAGAGATGTGTTGTGTTGTTGTGTTGTCTGGGCTTATAGAGATGTGTTGTGTTGTTGTGTTGTCTGGGCTTATAGAGATGTGTTGTTGTATTGTCTGGGTTTATAGAGATGTGTTGTGTTGTTGTGTTGTCTGGGCTTATAGAGATGTGTTGTGTTGTCTGGGTTTATAGAGATGTGTTGTGTTGTCTGGGTTTATAGAGATGTGTTGTGTTGTCTGGGCTTATAGAGATGTGTTGTTGTGTTGTCTGGGCTTATAGAGATGTGTTGTGTTGTTGTGTTGTCTGGGTTTATAGAGATGTGTTGTGTTGTCTGGGTTTATAGAGATGTGTTGTGTTGTCTCGGCTTATAGAGATGTGTTGTGTTGTCTGGGTTTATGGAGATGTGTTGTGCTGTTGTGTTGTCTGGGTTTATGGAGATGTGTTGTGTTGTCTGGGCTTATAGAGATGTGTTGTGTTGTCTGGGTTTATAGAGATGTGTTGTTGTGTTGTCTGGCCTTATAGAGATGTGTTGTTTTGTCTGGGCTTATAGAGATGTGTTGTGTTGTCTGGGCTTATAGAGATGTGTTGTGTTGTCTGGGTTTATGGAGATTTGTTGTGTCGCTGGGCTTATAGAGATGTGTTGTGTTGTCTGGGCTTATAGAAATGTGTTGTGTTGTTGTGTTGTCTGGGCTTATAGAGATTTGTTGTGTTGTCTGGGCTTATGGAGATGTGTTGTGTTGTTGTGTTGTCTGGGCTTATGGAGATGTGTTGTTGTGTTGTCTGGGCTTATGGAGATGTGTTGTGTTGTTGTGTTGTCTGGGATTATAGAGATGTGTTGTGTTGTCTGGGTTTATAGATATGTGTTGTGTTGTGTTGTCTGGGCTTATAGAGATGTGTTGTGTTGTCTGGGTTTATGGAGATGTGTTGTGTTGTTGTGTTGTCTGGGCTTATAGAGATGTGTTGTGTTGTTGTGTTGTCTGGGCTTATAGAGATGTGTTGTGTTGTTGTGTTGTCTGGGCTTATAGAGATGTGTTGTTTTGTCTGGGCTTATAGAGATGTGTTGTGTTGTCTGGGCTTATAGAGATGTGTTGTGTTGTCTGGGTTTATGGAGATTTGTTGTGTCGCTGGGCTTATAGAGATGTGTTGTGTTGTCTGGGCTTATAGAAATGTGTTGTGTTGTTGTGTTGTCTGGGCTTATAGAGATTTGTTGTGTTGTCTGGGCTTATGGAGATGTGTTGTGTTGTTGTGTTGTCTGGGCTTATGGAGATGTGTTGTTGTGTTGTCTGGGCTTATGGAGATGTGTTGTGTTGTTGTGTTGTCTGGGATTATAGAGATGTGTTGTGTTGTCTGGGTTTATAGATATGTGTTGTGTTGTGTTGTCTGGGCTTATAGAGATGTGTTGTGTTGTCTGGGTTTATGGAGATGTGTTGTGTTGTTGTGTTGTCTGGGCTTATAGAGATGTGTTGTGTTGTTGTGTTGTCTGGGCTTATAGAGATGTGTTGTGTTGTTGTGTTGTCTGGGCTTATAGAGATGTGTTGTGTTGTTGTGTTGTCTGGGCTTATAGAGATGTGTTGTGTTGTTGTGTTGTCTGGGCTTATAGAGATGTGTTGTGTTGTCTGGGTTTATAGAGATGTGTTGTGTTGTCTCGGCTTATAGAGATGTGTTGTGTTGTCTGGGCTTATAGAGATGTGTTGTGTTGTCTGGGTTTATAGAGATGTGTTGTTGTGTTGTCTGGCCTTATAGAGATGTGTTGTTTTGTCTGGGCTTATAGAGATGTGTTGTGTTGTCTGGGCTTATAGAGATGTGTTGTGTTGTCTGGGTTTATGGAGATTTGTTGTGTCGCTGGGCTTATAGAGATGTGTTGTGTTGTCTGGGCTTATAGAAATGTGTTGTGTTGTTGTGTTGTCTGGGCTTATAGAGATTTGTTGTGTTGTCTGGGCTTATGGAGATGTGTTGTGTTGTTGTGTTGTCTGGGCTTATGGAGATGTGTTGTTGTGTTGTCTGGGCTTATGGAGATGTGTTGTGTTGTTGTGTTGTCTGGGATTATAGAGATGTGTTGTGTTGTCTGGGTTTATAGATATGTGTTGTGTTGTGTTGTCTGGGCTTATAGAGATGTGTTGTGTTGTCTGGGTTTATGGAGATGTGTTGTGTTGTTGTGTTGTCTGGGCTTATAGAGATGTGTTGTGTTGTTGTGTTGTCTGGGCTTATAGAGATGTGTTGTGTTGTTGTGTTGTCTGGGCTTATAGAGATGTGTTGTTTTGTCTGGGCTTATAGAGATGTGTTGTGTTGTCTGGGCTTATAGAGATGTGTTGTGTTGTCTGGGTTTATGGAGATTTGTTGTGTCGCTGGGCTTATAGAGATGTGTTGTGTTGTCTGGGCTTATAGAAATGTGTTGTGTTGTTGTGTTGTCTGGGCTTATAGAGATTTGTTGTGTTGTCTGGGCTTATGGAGATGTGTTGTGTTGTTGTGTTGTCTGGGCTTATGGAGATGTGTTGTTGTGTTGTCTGGGCTTATGGAGATGTGTTGTGTTGTTGTGTTGTCTGGGTTTATAGATATGTGTTGTGTTGTGTTGTCTGGGCTTATAGAGATGTGTTGTGTTGTCTGGGTTTATGGAGATGTGTTGTGTTGTTGTGTTGTCTGGGCTTATAGAGATGTGTTGTGTTGTTGTGTTGTCTGGGCTTATAGAGATGTGTTGTGTTGTTGTGTTGTCTGGGCTTATAGAGATGTGTTGTGTTGTTGTGTTGTCTGGGCTTATAGAGATGTGTTGTGTTGTTGTGTTGTCTGGGCTTATAGAGATGTGTTGTGTTGTCTGGGTTTATAGAGATGTGTTGTGTTGTCTGGGCTTATAGAGATGTGTTGTGTTATCTGGGTTTATAGAGATGTGTTGTTGTGTTGTCTGGCCTTTTAGAGATGTGTTGTGTTGTCTGGGCTTATAGAGATGTGTTGTGTTGTCTGGGCTTATAGAGTTGTGTTGTGTTGTCTGGGTTTATAGAGATGTGTTGTTGTGTTGTCTGGCCTTATAGAGATGTGTTGTGTTGTCTGGGTTTATGGAGATGTGTTGTTGTGTTGTCTGGCCTTATAGAGATGTGTTGTGTTGTCTTGGCTTATAGAGTTGTGTTGTGTTGTCTGGGCTTATAGAGATGTGTTGTGTTGTCTGGGTTTATGGAGATGTGTTGTGTTGTGTTGTCTGGGCTTATGGAGATGTGTTGTGTTGTCTGGGTTTATGGAGATGTGTTGTGTTGTTGTGTTGTCTGGGTTTATGGAGATGTGTTGTTGTGTTGTCTGGGCTTATAGAGATGTGTTGTGTTGTTGTGTTGTCTGGGTTTATGGAGATGTGTTGTTGTGTTTTCTGGGCTTATAGAGATGTGTTGTGTTGTCTGGGTTTATGGAGATGTGTTGTTGTGTTGTCTGGGTTTATGGAGATGTGTTGTGTTGTCTGGGTTTATAGAGATGTGTTGTGTTGTTGTGTTGTCTGGGTTTATGGAGATGTGTTGTTGTGTTGTCTGGGCTTATAGAGATGTGTTGTTGTGTTGTCTGGGCTTATAGAGATGTGTTGTGTTGTTTGGGTTTATAGAGATGTGTTGTGTTGTTTGGGCTTAAAGAGATGTGTTGTGTTGTTTGGGCTTATAGAGATGTGTTGTGTTGTCTGGGCTTATAGAGATGTGTTGTGTTGTTTGGGCTTATAGAGATGTTGTGTTGTCTGGGCTTATGGAGATGTGTTGTGTTGTCTGGGCTTATAGAGATGTGTTGTGTTGTTTGGGCTTATAGAGATGTTGTGTTGTCTGGGCTTATAGAGATGTGTTGTGTTGTTGTGTTGTCTGGGCTTATAGAGATGTCTTGTTGTGTTGTCTGGGCTTATAGAGATGTCTTGTTGTGTTGTCTGGGCTTATAGAGATGTGTTGTGTTGTCTGGGCTTATAGAGATGTGTTGTGTTGTCTGGGCTTATAGAGATGTGTTGTTGTGTTGTCTGGGTTTATAGAGATGTGTTGTGTTGTGTTGTCTGGGTTTATAGAGATGTGTTGTGTTGTCTGGGCTTATAGAGATGTGTTGTGTTGTCTGGGCTTATAGAGATGTGTTGTGTTGTCTGGGTTTATGGAGATGTGTTGTTGTGTTGTCTGGGTTTATGGAGATGTGTTGTGTTGTCTGGGTTTATAGAGATGTGTTGTGTTGTTGTGTTGTCTGGGTTTATGGAGATGTGTTGTTGTGTTGTCTGGGCTTACAGAGATGTGTTGTGTTGTCTGGACTTATAGAGATGTGTTGTGTTGTCTGGGCTTATAGAGATGTGTTGTTGTGTTGTCTGGGCTTATAGAGATGTGTTGTGTTGTTTGGGTTTATAGAGATGTGTTGTGTTGTTTGGGCTTAAAGAGATGTGTTGTGTTGTTTGGGCTTATAGAGATGTGTTGTGTTGTCTGGGCTTATAGAGATGTGTTGTGTTGTTTGGGCTTATAGAGATGTTGTGTTGTCTGGGCTTATGGAGATGTGTTGTGTTGTCTGGGCTTATAGAGATGTGTTGTGTTGTTTGGGCTTATAGAGATGTTGTGTTGTCTGGGCTTATAGAGATGTGTTGTGTTGTTTGGGCTTATAGAGATGTGTTGTGTTGTTGTGTTGTCTGGGCTTATAGAGATGTCTTGTTGTGTTGTCTGGGCTTATAGAGATGTCTTGTTGTGTTGTCTGGGCTTATAGAGATGTGTTGTGTTGTCTGGGCTTATAGAGATGTGTTGTGTTGTCTGGGCTTATAGAGATGTGTTGTGTTGTCTGGTCTTATAGAGATGTGTTGTGTTGTTTGGGCTTATAGAGATGTGTTGTGTTGTCTGGGTTTATAGAGATGTGTTGTGTTGTCTGGGTTTATAGAGATGTGTTGTGTTGTCTGGGTTTATAGAGATGTGTTGTGTTGTCTGGGTTTATAGAGATGTGTTGTGTTGTCTGGGTTTATAGAGATGTGTTGTGTTGTTGTGTTGTCTGGGCTTATAGAGATGTGTTGTTGTGTTGTCTGGGCTTATAGAGATGTGTTGTGTTGTCTGGGTTTATAGAGATGTGTTGTGTTGTCTGGGTTTATAGAGATGTGTTGTGTTGTCTTGGCTTATAGAGATGTGTTGTGTTGTCTGGGCTTATAGAGATGTGTTGTGTTGTCTGGGCTTATAGAGATGTGTTGTGTTGTTGTGTTGTCTGGGCTTATAGAGATGTGTTGTGTTGTTGTGTTGTCTGGGCTTATAGAGATGTGTTGTGTTGTTGTGTTGTCTGGGCTTATAGAGATGTGTTGTTGTATTGTCTGGGTTTATAGAGATGTGTTGTGTTGTTGTGTTGTCTGGGCTTATAGAGATGTGTTGTGTTGTCTGGGTTTATAGAGATGTGTTGTGTTGTCTGGGTTTATAGAGATGTGTTGTGCTGTTGTGTTGTCTGGGTTTATAGAGATGTGTTGTGTTGTCTCGGCTTATAGAGATGTGTTGTGTTGTCTGGGCTTATGGAGATGTGTTGTGCTGTTGTGTTGTCTGGGTTTATGGAGATGTGTTGTGTTGTCTGGGCTTATGGAGATGTGTTGTGTTGTCTGGGCTTATAGAGATGTGTTGTGTTGTCTGGGCTTATGGAGATGTGTTGTGTTGTTGTGTTGTCTGGGCTTATAGAGATTTGTTGTGTTGTCTGGGCTTATAGAGATGTGTTGTGTTGTCTGGGCTTATAGAGATGTGTTGTGTTGTTGTGTTGTTTGGGCTTATAGAGATGTGTTGTGTTGTCTGGGCTTATAGAGATGTGTTGTGTTGTCTGGGCTTATAGAGATGTGTTGTGTTGTTGTGTTGTCTGGGTTTATAGAGATGTGTTGTGTTGTCTGGGTTTATAGAGATGTGTTGTGTTGTCTGGGCTTATAGAGATGTGTTGTTGTGTTGTCTGGGCTTATAGAGATGTGTTGTGTTGTTGTGTTGTCTGGGTTTATAGAGATGTGTTGTGTTGTCTGGGTTTATAGAGATGTGTTGTGTTGTCTCGGCTTATAGAGATGTGTTGTGTTGTCTGGGCTTATGGAGATGTGTTGTGCTGTTGTGTTGTCTGGGTTTATGGAGATGTGTTGTGTTGTCTGGGCTTATAGAGATGTGTTGTGTTGTCTGGGTTTATAGAGTTGTGTTGTTGTGTTGTCTGGCCTTATAGAGATGTGTTGTTTTGTCTGGGCTTATAGAGATGTGTTGTGTTGTCTGGGCTTATAGAGATGTGTTGTGTTGTCTGGGTTTATGGAGATTTGTTGTGTCGCTGGGCTTATAGAGATGTGTTGTGTTGTCTGGGCTTATGGAAATGTGTTGTGTTGTTGTGTTGTCTGGGCTTATAGAGATTTGTTGTGTTGTCTGGGCTTATGGAGATGTGTTGTGTTGTTGTGTTGTCTGGGCTTATGGAGATGTGTTGTTGTGTTGTCTGGGCTTATGGAGATGTGTTGTGTTGTCTGGGCTTATAGAGATGTGTTGTGTTGTCTGGGCTTATAGAGATGTCTTGTGTTGTCTGGGCTTATAGAGATGTGTTGTGTTGTCTGGGCTTATAGAGATGTGTTGTGTTGTCTGGCCTTATAGAGATGTGTTGTGTTGTCTGGCCTTATAGAGATGTGTTGTGTTGTCTGGGCTTATAGAGATGTGTCGTGTTGTCTGGGCTTATAGAGATGTGTTGTGTTGTCTGGCCTTATAGAGATGTGTTGTTGTGTTGTCTGGGCTTATAGAGATGTGTTGTGTTGTCTGGGCTTATAGAGATGTGTTGTGTTGTCTGGGCTTATAGAGATGTGTCGTGTTGTCTGGGCTTATAGAGATGTGTTGTGTTGTCTGGGCTTATAGAGATGTGTTGTGTTGTCTGGGTTTATAGAGATGTGTTGTGTTGTCTGGGCTTATAGAGATGTGTTGTGTTGTCTGGCCTTATAGAGATGTGTTGTGTTGTCTGGGCTTATAGAGATGTGTTGTGTTGTCTGGGCTTATAGAGATGTGTTGTGTTGTTGTGTTGTCTGGGCTTATAGAGATGTGTTGTTGTGTTGTCTGGGTTTATAGAGATGTGTTGTGTTGTTTGGGCTTATAGAGATGTGTTGTGTTGTTTGGGCTTATAGAGATGTGTTGTGTTGTTTGGGCTTATAGAGATGTGTTGTGTTGTCTGGGCTTATAGAGATGTGTTGTGTTGTTTGGGCTTATAGAGATGTGTTGTGTTGTTTGGGCTTATAGAGATGTGTTGTGTTGTTTGGGTTTATAGAGATGTGTTGTGTTGTCTGGGCTTATAGAGATGTGTTGTGTTGTTTGGGCTTATAGAGATGTGTTGTGTTGTCTGGGTTTATGGAGATGTGTTGTGTTGTCTGGGCTTATAGAGATGTGTTGTGTTGTCTGGGCTTACAGAGATGTGTTGTGTTGTCTGGGCTTATAGAGATGTGTTGTGTTGTTGTGTTGTCTGGGCTTATAGAGATGTGTTGTGTTGTTGTGTTGTCTGGGCTTATAGAGATGTGTTGTGTTGTTTGGGCTTATAGAGATGTGTTGTGTTGTCTGGGCTTATAGAGATGTGTTGTGTTGTCTGGCCTTATAGAGATGTGTTGTTGTGTTGTCTGGCCTTATACAGATGTGTTGTGTTGTCTGGGCTTATAGAGATGTGTTGTTGTGTTGTCTGGGTTTATAGAGCTGTGTTGTGTTGTCTGGCCTTATAGAGATGTGTTGTGTTGTCTGGGCTTATAGAGATGTGTTGTGTTGTCTGGGTTTATAGAGATGTGTTGTGTTGTTGTGTTGTCTGGGCTTATAGAGATGTGTTGTTGTGTTGTCTGGGCTTATGGAGATGTGTTGTGTTGTCTGGGCTTATGGAGATGTGTTGTGTTGTTGTGTTGTCTGGGCTTATAGAGATGTGTTGTGTTGTTGTGTTGTCTGGGGTTATGGAGATGTGTTGTGTTGTCTGGGCTTAGAGATGTGTTGTGTTGTTGTGTTGTCTGGGTTTATGGAGATGTGTTGTTGTGTTGTCTGGGCTTATAGAGATGTGTTGTGTTGTTGTGTTGTCTGGGTTTATGGAGATGTGTTGTTGTGTTGTCTGGGCTTATAGAGATGTGTTGTTGTGTTGTCTTGGTTTATGGAGATGTGTTGTGTTGTCTGGGTTTATGGAGCTGTGTTGTGTTGTCTGGGCTTATAGAGATGTGTTGTGTTGTCTGGGCTTATAGAGATGTGTTGTGTTGTTGTGTTGTCTGGGTTTATAGAGATGTGTTGTGTTGTTGTGTTGTCTGGGCTTATAGAGATGTGTTGTGTTGTTTGGGCTTATAGAGATGTGTTGTGTTGTCTGGGCTTATAGAGATGTGTTGTGTTGTCTGGCCTTATAGAGATGTGTTGTTGTGTTGTCTGGCCTTATACAGATGTGTTGTGTTGTCTGGGCTTATAGAGATGTGTTGTTGTGTTGTCTGGGTTTATAGAGCTGTGTTGTGTTGTCTGGCCTTATAGAGATGTGTTGTGTTGTCTGGGCTTATAGAGATGTGTTGTGTTGTCTGGGTTTATAGAGATGTGTTGTGTTGTTGTGTTGTCTGGGCTTATAGAGATGTGTTGTTGTGTTGTCTGGGCTTATGGAGATGTGTTGTGTTGTCTGGGCTTATGGAGATGTGTTGTGTTGTTGTGTTGTCTGGGCTTATAGAGATGTGTTGTGTTGTTGTGTTGTCTGGGGTTATGGAGATGTGTTGTGTTGTCTGGGCTTATAGAGATGTGTTGTGTTGTTGTGTTGTCTGGGTTTATGGAGATGTGTTGTTGTGTTGTCTGGGCTTATAGAGATGTGTTGTGTTGTTGTGTTGTCTGGGTTTATGGAGATGTGTTGTTGTGTTGTCTGGGCTTATAGAGATGTGTTGTTGTGTTGTCTTGGTTTATGGAGATGTGTTGTGTTGTCTGGGTTTATGGAGCTGTGTTGTGTTGTCTGGGCTTATAGAGATGTGTTGTGTTGTCTGGGCTTATAGAGATGTGTTGTGTTGTTGTGTTGTCTGGGTTTATAGAGATGTGTTGTTGTATTGTCTGGGCTTATAGAGATGTGTTGTGTTGTTGTGTTGTCTGGGCTTATAGAGATGTGTTGTGTTGTCTGGGCTTATAGAGATGTGTTGTGTTGTGTGGGTTTATAGAGATGTGTTGTTGTGTTGTCTGGCCTTATAGAGATGTGTTGTGTTGTCTGGGTTTATAGAGATGTGTTGTGTTGTTGTGTTGTCTGGGCTTATAGAGATGTGTTGTTGTGTTGTCTGGGCTTATGGAGATGTGTTGTGTTGTCTGGGCTTATGGAGATGTGTTGTGTTGTTGTGTTGTCTGGGCTTATAGAGATGTGTTGTGTTGTTGTGTTGTCTGGGCTTATGGAGATGTGTTGTGTTGTCTGGGCTTATAGAGATGTGTTGTGTTGTTGTGTTGTCTGGGTTTATGGAGATGTGTTGTTGTGTTGTCTGGGCTTATAGAGATGTGTTGTGTTGTTGTGTTGTCTGGGTTTATGGAGATGTGTTGTTGTGTTGTCTGGGCTTATAGAGATGTGTTGTTGTGTTGTCTTGGTTTATGGAGATGTGTTGTGTTGTCTGGGTTTATGGAGCTGTGTTGTGTTGTCTGGGCTTATAGAGATGTGTTGTGTTGTCTGGGCTTATAGAGATGTGTTGTGTTGTTGTGTTGTCTGGGTTTATAGAGATGTGTTGTTGTATTGTCTGGGCTTATAGAGATGTGTTGTGTTGTTGTGTTGTCTGGGCTTATAGAGATGTGTTGTGTTGTCTGGGCTTATAGAGATGTGTTGTGTTGTGTGGGTTTATAGAGATGTGTTGTTGTGTTGTCTGGCCTTATAGAGATGTGTTGTGTTGTCTGGGTTTATAGAGATGTGTTGTTGTGTTGTCTGGGTTTATGGAGATGTGTTGTGTTGTTCTGTTGTCTGGGCTCATAGAGATTTGTTGTGTTGTCTGGGCTTATAGAGATGTGTTGTGTTGTTGTGTTGTCTGGGCTTATAGAGATGTGTTGTGTTGTCTGGGCTTATAGAGATGTGTTGTGTTGTTGTGTTGTCTGGGCTTATAGAGATGTGTTGTGTTGTCTGGGTTTATAGAGATGTGTTGTTGTGTTGTCTGGCCTTATAGAGATGTGTTGTGTTGTCTGGGTTTATAGAGATGTGTTGTTGTGTTGTCTGGGTTTATGGAGATGTGTTGTTCTGTTGTCTGGGCTCATAGAGATTTGTTGTGTTGTCTGGGCTTATAGAGATGTGTTGTGTTGTTGTGTTGTCTGGGCTTATAGAGATGTGTTGTGTTGTCTGGGCTTATAGAGATGTGTTGTGTTGTTGTGTTGTCTGGGCTTATAGAGATGTGTTGTGTTGTCTGGGCTCATAGAGATTGGTTGTGTTGTTGTGTTGTCTGGGCTTATGGAGATGTGTTGTGTTGTCTGGGCTTATAGAGATGTGTTGTGTTGTTGTGTTGTCTGGGTTTATGGAGAAGTGTTGTTGTGTTGTCTGGGTTTATGGAGATGTGTTGTGTTGTCTGGGCTTATAGAGATGTGTTGTTGTGTTGTCTGGGCTTATAGAGATGTGTTGTGTTGTCTGGGCTTATAGAGATGTGTTGTGTTGTTTTGTTGTCTGGGCTTATAGAGATGTGTTGTTGTGTTGTCTGGGCTTATAGAGATGTGTTGTGTTGTTTGGGCTTATAGATATGTGTTGTGTTGTTTGGGCTTATAGAGATGTGTTGTGTTGTCTGGGCTTATAGAGATGTGTTGTGTTGTTTGGGCTTATAGAGATGTGTTGTGTTGTCTGGGCTTATAGAGATGTGTTGTGTTGTCTGGGCTTATAGAGATGTGTTGTGTTGTCTGGGCTTATAGAGATGTGTTGTGTTGTCTGGGTTTATGGAGATGTGTTGTGTTGTCTGGGCTTATAGAGATGTGTTGTGTTGTCTGGGCTTATAGAGATGTGTTGTGTTGTCTGGGCTTATAGAGATGTGTTGTGTTGTTGTGTTGTCTGGGCTTATAGAGATGTGTTGTGTTGTTTGGGCTTAAAGAGATGTGTTGTGTTGTTTGGGCTTATAGAGATGTGTTGTGTTGTCTGGGCTTATAGAGATGTGTTGTGTTGTCTGGGCTTAAAGAGATGTGTTGTGTTGTCTGGGTTTATAGAGCTGTGTTGTGTTGTCTGGGCTTATAGAGATGTGTTGTGTTGTCTGGGCTTATAGAGATGTGTTGTTGTGTTGTCTGGCCTTATAGAGCTGTGTTGTGTTGTCTGGGCTTATAGAGATGTGTTGTGTTGTCTGGGCTTATAGAGATGTGTTGTTGTGTTGTCTGGCCTTATAGAGATGTGTTGTGTTGTCTGGGCTTATAGAGATGTGTTGTTGTGTTATCTGGCCTTATAGAGATGTGTTGTGTTGTCTGGGCTTATAGAGATGTGTTGTGTTGTCTGGGCTTATAGAGATGTGTTGTTGTGTTGTCTGGCCTTATAGAGATGTGTTGTGTTGTCTGGGCTTATAGAGATGTGTTGTTGAGTTGTCTGGGCTTATGGAGATGTGTTGTGTTGTCTGGGCTTATAGAGATGTGTTGTGTTGTTGTGTTGTCTGGGCTTATAGAGATGTGTTGTTGTGTTGTCTGGGTTTATAGAGATGTGTTGTGTTGTTTGGGCTTATAGAGATGTGTTGTGTTGTTTGGGCTTATAGAGATGTGTTGTGTTGTTTGGGCTTATAGAGATGTGTTGTGTTGTCTGGGCTTATAGAGATGTGTTGTGTTGTTTGGGCTTATAGAGATGTGTTGTGTTGTTTGGGCTTATAGAGATGTGTTGTGTTGTTTGGGTTTATAGAGATGTGTTGTGTTGTCTGGGCTTATAGAGATGTGTTGTGTTGTTTGGGCTTATAGAGATGTGTTGTGTTGTCTGGGTTTATGGAGATGTGTTGTCTGGGCTTATAGAGATGTGTTGTGTTGTCTGGGCTTATAGAGATGTGTTGTGTTGTCTGGGCTTATAGAGATGTGTTGTGTTGTTGTGTTGTCTGGGCTTATAGAGATGTGTTGTGTTGTTGTGTTGTCTGGGCTTATAGAGATGTGTTGTGTTGTTTGGGCTTATAGAGATGTGTTGTGTTGTCTGGGCTTATAGAGATGTGTTGTGTTGTCTGGCCTTATAGAGATGTGTTGTTGTGTTGTCTGGCCTTATACAGATGTGTTGTGTTGTCTGGGCTTATAGAGATGTGTTGTTGTGTTGTCTGGGTTTATAGAGCTGTGTTGTGTTGTCTGGCCTTATAGAGATGTGTTGTGTTGTCTGGGCTTATAGAGATGTGTTGTGTTGTCTGGGTTTATAGAGATGTGTTGTGTTGTTGTGTTGTCTGGGCTTATAGAGATGTGTTGTTGTGTTGTCTGGGCTTATGGAGATGTGTTGTGTTGTCTGGGCTTATGGAGATGTGTTGTGTTGTTGTGTTGTCTGGGCTTATAGAGATGTGTTGTGTTGTTGTGTTGTCTGGGCTTATGGAGATGTGTTGTGTTGTCTGGGCTTATAGAGATGTGTTGTGTTGTTGTGTTGTCTGGGTTTATGGAGATGTGTTGTTGTGTTGTCTGGGCTTATAGAGATGTGTTGTGTTGTTGTGTTGTCTGGGCTTATAGAGATGTGTTGTGTTGTCTGGGCTTATAGAGATGTGTTGTGTTGTTGTGTTGTCTGGGCTTATAGAGATGTGTTGTGTTGTCTGGGCTTATAGAGATGTGTTGTGTTGTCTGGGATTATAGAGATGTGTTGTGTTGTTGTGTTGTCTGGGCTTATAGAGATGTGTTGTTGTGTTGTCTGGGTTTATAGAGATGTGTTGTGTTGTTTGGGCTTATAGAGATGTGTTGTGTTGTTTGGGCTTATAGAGATGTGTTGTGTTGTTTGGGCTTATAGAGATGTGTTGTGTTGTCTGGGCTTATAGAGATGTGTTGTGTTGTTTGGGCTTATAGAGATGTGTTGTGTTGTCTGGGTTTATAGAGATGTGTTGTGTTGTCTGGGTTTATAGAGATGTGTTGTGTTGTTTGGGCTTATAGAGATGTGTTGTGTTGTTTGGGTTTATAGAGATGTGTTGTGTTGTCTGGGCTTATAGAGATGTGTTGTGTTGTTTGGGCTTATAGAGATGTGTTGTGTTGTCTGGGTTTATGGAGATGTGTTGTGTTGTCTGGGCTTATAGAGATGTGTTGTGTTGTCTGGGCTTATAGAGATGTGTTGTGTTGTCTGGGCTTATAGAGATGTGTTGTGTTGTTGTGTTGTCTGGGCTTATAGAGATGTGTTGTGTTGTTGTGTTGTCTGGGCTTATAGAGATGTGTTGTGTTGTTTGGGCTTATAGAGATGTGTTGTGTTGTCTGGGCTTATAGAGATGTGTTGTGTTGTCTGGCCTTATAGAGATGTGTTGTTGTGTTGTCTGGCCTTATACAGATGTGTTGTGTTGTCTGGGCTTATAGAGATGTGTTGTTGTGTTGTCTGGGTTTATAGAGCTGTGTTGTGTTGTCTGGCCTTATAGAGATGTGTTGTGTTGTCTGGGCTTATAGAGATGTGTTGTGTTGTCTGGGTTTATAGAGATGTGTTGTGTTGTTGTGTTGTCTGGGCTTATAGAGATGTGTTGTTGTGTTGTCTGGGCTTATGGAGATGTGTTGTGTTGTCTGGGTTTATGGAGATGTGTTGTGTTGTTGTGTTGTCTGGGCTTATAGAGATGTGTTGTGTTGTTGTGTTGTCTGGGCTTATGGAGATGTGTTGTGTTGTCTGGGCTTATAGAGATGTGTTGTGTTGTTGTGTTGTCTGGGTTTATGGAGATGTGTTGTTGTGTTGTCTGGGCTTATAGAGATGTGTTGTGTTGTTGTGTTGTCTGGGTTTATGGAGATGTGTTGTTGTGTTGTCTGGGCTTATAGAGATGTGTTGTTGTGTTGTCTTGGTTTATGGAGATGTGTTGTGTTGTCTGGGTTTATGGAGCTGTGTTGTGTTGTCTGGGCTTATAGAGATGTGTTGTGTTGTCTGGGCTTATAGAGATGTGTTGTGTTGTTGTGTTGTCTGGGTTTATAGAGATGTGTTGTTGTATTGTCTGGGCTTATAGAGATGTGTTGTGTTGTCTGGGCTTATAGAGATGTGTTGTGTTGTCTGGGCTTATAGAGATGTGTTGTGTTGTCTGGGCTTATAGAGATGTGTTGTGTTGTGTGGGTTTATAGAGATGTGTTGTTGTGTTGTCTGGCCTTATAGAGATGTGTTGTGTTGTCTGGGTTTATAGAGATGTGTTGTGTTGTTGTGTTGTCTGGGCTTATAGAGATGTGTTGTTGTGTTGTCTGGGCTTATGGAGATGTGTTGTGTTGTCTGGGCTTATGGAGATGTGTTGTGTTGTTGTGTTGTCTGGGCTTATAGAGATGTGTTGTGTTGTTGTGTTGTCTGGGCTTATGGAGATGTGTTGTGTTGTCTGGGCTTATAGAGATGTGTTGTGTTGTTGTGTTGTCTGGGTTTATGGAGATGTGTTGTTGTGTTGTCTGGGCTTATAGAGATGTGTTGTGTTGTTGTGTTGTCTGGGTTTATGGAGATGTGTTGTTGTGTTGTCTGGGCTTATAGAGATGTGTTGTTGTGTTGTCTTGGTTTATGGAGATGTGTTGTGTTGTCTGGGTTTATGGAGCTGTGTTGTGTTGTCTGGGCTTATAGAGATGTGTTGTGTTGTCTGAGCTTATAGAGATGTGTTGTGTTGTTGTGTTGTCTGGGTTTATAGAGATGTGTTGTTGTATTGTCTGGGCTTATAGAGATGTGTTGTGTTGTTGTGTTGTCTGGGCTTATAGAGATGTGTTGTGTTGTCTGGGCTTATAGAGATGTGTTGTGTTGTGTGGGTTTATAGAGATGTGTTGTTGTGTTGTCTGGCCTTATAGAGATGTGTTGTGTTGTCTGGGTTTATAGAGATGTGTTGTTGTGTTGTCTGGGTTTATGGAGATGTGTTGTGTTGTTCTGTTGTCTGGGCTCATAGAGATTTGTTGTGTTGTCTGGGCTTATAGAGATGTGTTGTGTTGTTGTGTTGTCTGGGCTTATAGAGATGTGTTGTGTTGTCTGGGCTTATAGAGATGTGTTGTGTTGTTGTGTTGTCTGGGCTTATAGAGATGTGTTGTGTTGTCTGGGTTTATAGAGATGTGTTGTTGTGTTGTCTGGCCTTATAGAGATGTGTTGTGTTGTCTGGGTTTATAGAGATGTGTTGTTGTGTTGTCTGGGTTTATGGAGATGTGTTGTTCTGTTGTCTGGGCTCATAGAGATTTGTTGTGTTGTCTGGGCTTATAGAGATGTGTTGTGTTGTTGTGTTGTCTGGGCTTATAGAGATGTGTTGTGTTGTCTGGGCTTATAGAGATGTGTTGTGTTGTTGTGTTGTCTGGGCTTATAGAGATGTGTTGTGTTGTTGTGTTGTCTGGGTTTATGGAGAAGTGTTGTTGTGTTGTCTGGGTTTATGGAGATGTGTTGTGTTGTCTGGGCTTATAGAGATGTGTTGTTGTGTTGTCTGGGCTTATAGAGATGTGTTGTGTTGTCTGGGCTTATAGAGATGTGTTGTGTTGTTTTGTTGTCTGGGCTTATAGAGATGTGTTGTTGTGTTGTCTGGGCTTATAGAGATGTGTTGTGTTGTTTGGGCTTATAGATATGTGTTGTGTTGTTTGGGCTTATAGAGATGTGTTGTGTTGTTTGGGCTTATAGAGATGTGTTGTGTTGTCTGGGCTTATAGAGATGTGTTGTTGTGTTGTCTGGGTTTATAGAGATGTGTTGTGTTGTCTGGGCTTATAGAGATGTGTTGTGTTGTCTGGGCTTATAGAGATGTGTTGTGTTGTCTGGGCTTATAGAGATGTGTTGTGTTGTCTGGGTTTATGGAGATGTGTTGTGTTGTCTGGGCTTATAGAGATGTGTTGTGTTGTCTGGGCTTATAGAGATGTGTTGTGTTGTCTGGGCTTATAGAGATGTGTTGTGTTGTTGTGTTGTCTGGGCTTATAGAGATGTGTTGTGTTGTTTGGGCTTAAAGAGATGTGTTGTGTTGTCTGGGTTTATAGAGCTGTGTTGTGTTGTCTGGGCTTATAGAGATGTGTTGTGTTGTCTGGGCTTATAGAGATGTGTTGTGTTGTCTGGGCTTAAAGAGATGTGTTGTGTTGTCTGGGTTTATAGAGATGTGTTGTGTTGTCTGGGCTTATAGAGATGTGTTGTTGTGTTGTCTGGGCTTATAGAGATGTGTTGTTGTGTTGTCTGGGCTTATAGAGATGTGTTGTGTTGTCTGGGCTTATAGAGATGTGTTGTTGTGTTGTCTGGCCTTATAGAGCTGTGTTGTGTTGTCTGGCCTTATAGAGATGTGTTGTGTTGTCTGGGCTTATAGAGATGTGTTGTGTTGTCTGGGCTTATAGAGATGTGTTGTTGTGTTGTCTGGCCTTATAGAGATGTGTTGTGTTGTCTGGGCTTATAGAGATGTGTTGTTGTGTTATCTGGCCTTATAGAGATGTGTTGTGTTGTCTGGGCTTATAGAGATGTGTTGTGTTGTCTGGGCTTATAGAGATGTGTTGTTGTGTTGTCTGGCCTTATAGAGATGTGTTGTTGAGTTGTCTGGGCTTATGGAGATGTGTTGTGTTGTTGTGGTGTCTGGGTTTTATAGAGATGTGTTGTTGTGTTGTCTGGGCTTATAGAGATGTGTTGTGTTGTTGTGTTGTCTGGGTTTATAGAGATGTGTTGTTGTTTTGTCTGGGCTTATAGAGATGTGTTGTGTTGTTGTGTTGTCTGGGTTTATAGAGATGTGTTGTGTTGTCTGGGCTTATAGAGATGTGTTGTGTTGTTGTGTTGTCTGGGCTTATAGAGATGTGTTGTGTTGTCTGGGTTTATAGAGATGTGTTGTGTTGTCTGGGCTTATAGAGATGTGTTGTGTTGTCTGGGCTTATGGAGATGTGTTGTGTTGTCTGGGCTTATAGAGATGTGTTGTGTTGTTGTGTTGTCTGGGCTTATGGAGATGTGTTGTTGTGTTGTCTGGGCTATACGAGATGTGTTATGTTGTCTGGGCTTATGGAGATGTGTTGTGTTGTTGTGTTGTCTGGGCTTATAGAGATGTGTTGTGTTGTCTGGGCTTATAGAGATGTGTTGTGTTGTCTGGGCTTATAGAGATGTGTTGTGTTGTTGTGTTGTCTGGGTTTATGGAGATGTGTTGTTGTGTTGTCTGGGCTTATAGAGATGTGTTGTGTTGTTGTGTTGTCTGGGTTTATGGAGATGTGTTGTTGTGTTGTCTGGGCTTATAGAGATGTGTTGTTGTGTTGTCTGGGTTTATGGAGATGTGTTGTGTTGTCTGGGTTTATGGAGCTGTGTTGTTTTGTCTGGGCTTATAGAGATGTGTTGTGTTGTTGTGTTGTCTGGGTTTATAGAGATGTGTTGTGTTGTTGTGTTGTCTGGGTTTATAGAGATGTGTTGTGTTGTCTGGGCTTATAGAGATGTGTTGTGTTGTTGTGTTGTCTGGGTTTATAGAGATGTGTTGTGTTGTCTGGGTTTATGGAGCTGTGTTGTGTTGTCTGGGCTTATAGAGATGTGTTGTGTTGTTGTGTTGTCTGGGTTTATAGAGATGTGTTGTTGTATTGTCTGGGCTTATAGAGATGTGTTGTGTTGTCTGGGCTTATAGAGATGTGTTGTGTTGTCTGGGTTTATAGAGATGTGTTGTTATGTTGTCTGGGTTTATGGAGATGTGTTGTTGTGTTGTCTGGGTTTATAGAGATGTGTTGTGTTGTTGTGTTGTCTGGGCTTATAGAGATGTGTTGTGTTGTCTGGGCTTATAGAGATGTGTTGTTGTGTTGTCTGGGTTTATAGAGATGTGTTGTTGTGTTGTCTGGGTTTATAGAGATGTGTTGTGTTGTTGTGTTGTCTGGGCTTATAGAGATGTGTTGTGTTGTCTGGGCTTATAGAGATGTGTTGTGTTGTCTGGGCTCATAGAGATTTGTTGTGTTGTCTGGCCTTATAGAGATGTGTTGTGTTGTCTGGGCTTATAGAGATTTGTTGTGTTGTCTGGGCTTATAGAGATGTGTTGTGTTGTCTGGGCTTATAGAGATGTGTTGTGTTGTTGTGTTGTCTGGGCTTATAGAGATGTGTTGTGTTGTCTGGGCTCATAGAGATTGGTTGTGTTGTTGTGTTGTCTGGGCTTATGGAGATGTGTTGTGTTGTCTGGGCTTATAGAGATGTGTTGTGTTGTTGTGTTGTCTGGGTTTATGGATAAGTGTTGTTGTGTTGTCTGGGTTTATGGAGATGTGTTGTGTTGTCTGGCCTTATAGAGATGTGTTGTGTTGTCTGGCCTTATAGAGATGTGTTGTGTTGTCTGGCCTTATAGAGATGTGTTGTGTTGTCTGGGCTTATAGAGATGTGTTGTGTTGTCTGGCCTTATAGAGATGTGTTGTGTTGTCTGGGCTTATAGAGATGTGTTGTTGTGTTGTCTGGGCTTATAGAGATGTGTTGTGTTGTGTTGTCTGGGCTTATGGAGATGTGTTGTGTTGTTGTGTTGTCTGGGCTTATAGAGATGTGTTGTCTGGGCTTATGGAGATGTGTTGTGTTGTGTTGTCTGGGCTTATGGAGATGTGTTGTGTTGTTGTGTTGTCTGGGCTTATAGAGATGTGTTGTGTTGTCTGGGCTTATAGAGATTTGTTGTGTTGTCTGGGCTTATGGAGATGTGTTGTGTTGTCTGGGCTTATAGAGATGTGTGGTGTTGTTGTGTTGTCTGGGTTTATGGAGATGTGTTGTTGTGTTGTCTGGGTTTATGGAGATGTGTTGTTGTGTTGTCTGGGTTTACGGAGATGTGTTGTTGTGTTGTCTGGGTTTATAGAGATGTGTTGTGTTGTCTGGGCTTATAGAGATGTGTTGTTGTGTTGTCTGGGTTTATAGAGATGTGTTGTGTTGTGTTGTCAGGGCTTATGGAGATGTGTTGTGTTGTTGTGTTGTCTGGGCTTATGGAGATGTGTTGTGTTGTCTGGGTTTATAGAGATGTGTTGTGTTGTTGTGTTGTCTGGGTTTATGGAGATGTGTTGTCTGGGCTTATAGAGATGTGTTGTGTTGTTGTGTTGTCTGGGTTTATGGAGATGTGTTGTTGTGTTGTCTGGGTTTATGGAGATGTGTTGTGTTGTCTGGGTTTATGGAGATGTGTTGTGTTGTCTGGGTTTATGGAGATGTGTTGTGTTGTCTGGGCTTATAGAGATGTGTTGTTGTGTTGTCTGGGCTTATAGAGATGTGTTGTGTTGTCTGGGCTTATAGAGATGTGTTGTGTTGTTTTGTTGTCTGGGCTTATAGAGATGTGTTGTTGTGTTGTCTGGGCTTATAGAGATGTGTTGTGTTGTTTGGGCTTATAGATATGTGTTGTGTTGTTTGGGCTTATAGAGATGTGTTGTGTTGTTTGGGCTTATAGAGATGTGTTGTGTTGTCTGGGCTTATAGAGATGTGTTGTGTTGTCTGGGCTTATAGAGATGTGTTGTGTTGTCTGGGCTTATAGAGATGTGTTGTGTTGTCTGGGCTTATAGAGATGTGTTGTGTTGTCTGGGTTTATGGAGATGTGTTGTGTTGTCTGGGCTTATAGAGATGTGTTGTGTTGTCTGGGCTTATAGAGATGTGTTGTGTTGTCTGGGCTTATAGAGATGTGTTGTGTTGTTGTGTTGTCTGGGCTTATAGAGATGTGTTGTGTTGTTTGGGCTTAAAGAGATGTGTTGTGTTGTCTGGGTTTATAGAGCTGTGTTGTGTTGTCTGGGCTTATAGAGATGTGTTGTGTTGTCTGGGCTTATAGAGATGTGTTGTGTTGTCTGGGCTTAAAGAGATGTGTTGTGTTGTCTGGGTTTATAGAGCTGTGTTGTGTTGTCTGGGCTTATAGAGATGTGTTGTGTTGTCTGGGCTTATAGAGATGTGTTGTTGTGTTGTCTGGCCTTATAGAGCTGTGTTGTGTTGTCTGGCCTTATAGAGATGTGTTGTGTTGTCTGGGCTTATAGAGATGTGTTGTGTTGTCTGGGCTTATAGAGATGTGTTGTTGTGTTGTCTGGCCTTATAGAGATGTGTTGTGTTGTCTGGGCTTATAGAGATGTGTTGTTGTGTTATCTGGCCTTATAGAGATGTGTTGTGTTGTCTGGGCTTATAGAGATGTGTTGTGTTGTCTGGGCTTATAGAGATGTGTTGTTGTGTTGTCTGGCCTTATAGAGATGTGTTGTTGAGTTGTCTGGGCTTATGGAGATGTGTTGTGTTGTTGTGGTGTCTGGGTTTTATAGAGATGTGTTGTTGTGTTGTCTGGGCTTATAGAGATGTGTTGTGTTGTTGTGTTGTCTGGGTTTATAGAGATGTGTTGTTGTTTTGTCTGGGCTTATAGAGATGTGTTGTGTTGTTGTGTTGTCTGGGTTTATAGAGATGTGTTGTGTTGTCTGGGCTTATAGAGATGTGTTGTGTTGTTGTGTTGTCTGGGCTTATAGAGATGTGTTGTGTTGTCTGGGTTTATAGAGATGTGTTGTGTTGTCTGGGCTTATAGAGATGTGTTGTGTTGTCTGGGCTTATGGAGATGTGTTGTGTTGTCTGGGCTTATAGAGATGTGTTGTGTTGTTGTGTTGTCTGGGCTTATGGAGATGTGTTGTTGTGTTGTCTGGGCTATACGAGATGTGTTATGTTGTCTGGGCTTATGGAGATGTGTTGTGTTGTTGTGTTGTCTGGGCTTATAGAGATGTGTTGTGTTGTCTGGGCTTATAGAGATGTGTTGTGTTGTCTGGGCTTATAGAGATGTGTTGTGTTGTTGTGTTGTCTGGGTTTATGGAGATGTGTTGTTGTGTTGTCTGGGCTTATAGAGATGTGTTGTGTTGTTGTGTTGTCTGGGTTTATGGAGATGTGTTGTTGTGTTGTCTGGGCTTATAGAGATGTGTTGTTGTGTTGTCTGGGTTTATGGAGATGTGTTGTGTTGTCTGGGTTTATGGAGCTGTGTTGTTTTGTCTGGGCTTATAGAGATGTGTTGTGTTGTTGTGTTGTCTGGGTTTATAGAGATGTGTTGTGTTGTTGTGTTGTCTGGGTTTATAGAGATGTGTTGTGTTGTCTGGGCTTATAGAGATGTGTTGTGTTGTTGTGTTGTCTGGGTTTATAGAGATGTGTTGTGTTGTCTGGGTTTATGGAGCTGTGTTGTGTTGTCTGGGCTTATAGAGATGTGTTGTGTTGTTGTGTTGTCTGGGTTTATAGAGATGTGTTGTTGTATTGTCTGGGCTTATAGAGATGTGTTGTGTTGTCTGGGCTTATAGAGATGTGTTGTGTTGTCTGGGTTTATAGAGATGTGTTGTTATGTTGTCTGGGTTTATGGAGATGTGTTGTTGTGTTGTCTGGGTTTATAGAGATGTGTTGTGTTGTTGTGTTGTCTGGGCTTATAGAGATGTGTTGTGTTGTCTGGGCTTATAGAGATGTGTTGTTGTGTTGTCTGGGTTTATAGAGATGTGTTGTTGTGTTGTCTGGGTTTATAGAGATGTGTTGTGTTGTTGTGTTGTCTGGGCTTATAGAGATGTGTTGTGTTGTCTGGGCTTATAGAGATGTGTTGTGTTGTCTGGGCTCATAGAGATTTGTTGTGTTGTCTGGCCTTATAGAGATGTGTTGTGTTGTCTGGGCTTATAGAGATTTGTTGTGTTGTCTGGGCTTATAGAGATGTGTTGTGTTGTCTGGGCTTATAGAGATGTGTTGTGTTGTTGTGTTGTCTGGGCTTATAGAGATGTGTTGTGTTGTCTGGGCTCATAGAGATTGGTTGTGTTGTTGTGTTGTCTGGGCTTATGGAGATGTGTTGTGTTGTCTGGGCTTATAGAGATGTGTTGTGTTGTTGTGTTGTCTGGGTTTATGGATAAGTGTTGTTGTGTTGTCTGGGTTTATGGAGATGTGTTGTGTTGTCTGGCCTTATAGAGATGTGTTGTGTTGTCTGGCCTTATAGAGATGTGTTGTGTTGTCTGGCCTTATAGAGATGTGTTGTGTTGTCTGGGCTTATAGAGATGTGTTGTGTTGTCTGGCCTTATAGAGATGTGTTGTGTTGTCTGGGCTTATAGAGATGTGTTGTTGTGTTGTCTGGGCTTATAGAGATGTGTTGTTGTGTTGTCTGGGTTTATAGAGATGTGTTGTGTTGTGTTGTCAGGGCTTATGGAGATGTGTTGTGTTGTTGTGTTGTCTGGGCTTATGGAGATGTGTTGTGTTGTCTGGGTTTATAGAGATGTGTTGTGTTGTTGTGTTGTCTGGGTTTATGGAGATGTGTTGTCTGGGCTTATAGAGATGTGTTGTTGTGTTGTCTGGGCTTATAGAGATGTGTTGTGTTGTTGTGTTGTCTGGGTTTATGGAGATGTGTTGTTGTGTTGTCTGGGTTTATGGAGATGTGTTGTGTTGTCTGGGTTTATGGAGATGTGTTGTTGTGTTGTCTGGGCTTATAGAGATGTGTTGTGTTGTTGTGTTGTCTGGGTTTATGGAGATGTGTTGTTGTGTTGTCTGGGTTTATAGAGATGTGTTGTGTTGTCTGGGTTTATGGAGATGTGTTGTTGTGTTGTCTGGGCTTATAGAGATGTGTTGTGTTGTTGTGTTGTCTGGGTTTATGGACATGTGTTGTTGTGTTGTCTGGGTTTATAGAGATGTGTTGTTGTGTTGTCTGGGCTTATAGAGATGTGTTGTTGTGTTGTCTGGGTTTATAGAGATGTGTTGTTGTGTTGTCTGGGCTTATAGAGATGTGTTGTTGTGTTGTCTGGGCTTATAGAGATGTGTTGTGTTGTCTGGGTTTATGGAGATGTGTTGTTGTGTTGTGTTGTCTGGGTTTATGGAGATGTGTTGTGTTGTCTGGCCTTATAGAGATGTGTTGTGTTGTCTGGGCTTATAGAGATGTGTTGTGTTGTTGTGTTGTCTGGGCTTATAGAGATTTGTTGTGTTGTGTTGTCTGGGCTTATAGAGATGTGTTGTGTTGTTGTGTTGTCTGGGCTTATAGAGATTTGTTGTGTTGTCTGGGCTTATAGAGATGTGTTGTGTTGTTGTTTGGGCTTATGGAGATGTGTTGTGTTGTTGTGTTGTCTGGGCTTATAGAGATGTGTTGTTGTGTTGTCTGGGCTTATGGAGATGTGTTGTGTTGTTGTGTTGTCTGGGCTTATAGAGATGTGTTGTTGTGTTGTCTGGGCTTATGGAGATGTGTTGTTGTGTTGTCTGGGTTTATAGAGATGTGTTGTGTTGTTGTCTGGGTTTATAGAGATGTGTTGTGTTGTTGTCTGGGCTCATAGAGATGTGTTGTGTTGTTGTGTTGTCTGGGTTTATAGAGATGTGTTGTGTTGTTGTGTTGTCTGGGCTCATAGAGATGTGTTGTTGTGTTGTCTGGGTTTATAGAGATGTGTTGTGTTGTTGTGTTGTCTGGGTTTATAGAGATGTGTTGTGTTGTCTGGGCTTATAGAGATGTGTTGTTGTGTTGTCTGGGTTTATGGAGATGTGTTGTTGTGTTGTCTGGGTTTATAGAGATGTGTTGTGTTGTTGTGTTGTCTGGGTTTATAGAGATGTGTTGTGTTGTCTGGGTTTATAGAGATTTGTTGTGTTGTCTGGGTTTATAGAGATGTGTTGTTGTGTTGTCTGGGTTTCTAGAGATGTGTTGTGTTGTGTTGTCTGGGTTTATAGAGATGTGTTGTTGTGTTGTCTGGGTTTATAGAGATTTGTTGTGTTGTCTGGGCTTATAGAGATGTGTTGTTGTGTTGTCTGGGTTTATAGAGATGTGTTGTGTTGTTGTCTGGGTTTATAGAGATGTGTTGTGTTGTTGTCTGGGCTCATAGAGATGTGTTGTGTTGTTGTGTTGTCTGGGTTTATAGAGATGTGTTGTGTTGTCTGGGCTCATAGAGATGTGTTGTGTTGTGTTGTCTGGGCTTATAGAGATGTGTTGTGTTGTCTGGGTTTATAGAGATGTGTTGTGTTGTCTGGGCTCATAGAGATGTGTTGTGTTGTGTTGTCTGGGCTTATAGAGATGTGTCGTGTTGTCTGGGCTCATAGAGATGTGTTGTTGTGTTGTCTGGGTTTATAGAGATGTGTTGTGTTGTGTTGTCTGGGTTTATAGAGATGTGTTGTGTTGTCTGGGTTTATAGAGATGTGTTGTTGTGTTGTCTGGGTTTATAGAGATTTGTTGTGTTGTCTGGGCTCATAGAGATGTGTTGTGTTGTGTTGTCTGGGCTTATAGAGATGTGTTGTGTTGTCTGGGTTTATAGAGATGTGTTGTGTTGTCTGGGTTTATAGAGATGTGTTGTGTTGTCTGGGCTCATAGAGATGTGTTGTGTTGTGTTGTCTGGGCTTATAGAGATGTGTTGTGTTGTCTGGGCTCATAGAGATGTGTTGTGTTGTGTTGTCTGGGCTTATAGAGATGTGTCGTGTTGTCTGGGCTCATAGAGATGTGTTGTTGTGTTGTCTGGGTTTATAGAGATGTGTTGTGTTGTGTTGTCTGGGTTTATAGAGATGTGTTGTGTTGTCTGGGTTTATAGAGATGTGTTGTTGTGTTGTCTGGGTTTATAGAGATTTGTTGTGTTGTCTGGGCTTATAGAGATGTGTTGTTGTGTTGTCTGGGTTTATAGAGATGTGTTGTGTTGTTGTCTGGGTTTATAGAGATGTGTTGTGTTGTTGTCTGGGCTCATAGAGATGTGTTGTGTTGTTGTGTTGTCTGGGTTTATAGAGATGTGTTGTGTTGTCTGGGCTCATAGAGATGTGTTGTGTTGTGTTGTCTGGGCTTATAGAGATGTGTTGTGTTGTCTGGGCTCATAGAGATGTGTTGTGTTGTGTTGTCTGGGCTTATAGAGATGTGTTGTGTTGTCTGGGCTCATAGAGATGTGTTGTTGTGTTGTCTGGGTTTATAGAGATTTGTTGTGTTGTCTGGGCTCATAGAGATGTGTTGTCTGGGTTTATAGAGATGTGTTGTGTTGTTGTGTTGTCTGGGCTTATAGAGATGTGTTGTGTTGTGTTGTCTGGGCTTATAGAGATGTGTTGTGTTGTTGTGTTGTCTGGGCTTATAGAGATTTGTTGTGTTGTCTGGGCTTATAGAGATGTGTTGTGTTGTTGTTTGGGCTTATGGAGATGTGTTGTGTTGTTGTGTTGTCTGGGCTTATAGAGATGTGTTGTTGTGTTGTCTGGGCTTATGGAGATGTGTTGTGTTGTTGTGTTGTCTGGGCTTATAGAGATGTGTTGTTGTGTTGTCTGGGCTTATGGAGATGTGTTGTTGTGTTGTCTGGGTTTATAGAGATGTGTTGTGTTGTTGTCTGGGTTTATAGAGATGTGTTGTGTTGTTGTCTGGGCTCATAGAGATGTGTTGTGTTGTTGTGTTGTCTGGGTTTATAGAGATGTGTTGTGTTGTTGTGTTGTCTGGGCTCATAGAGATGTGTTGTTGTGTTGTCTGGGTTTATAGAGATGTGTTGTGTTGTTGTGTTGTCTGGGTTTATAGAGATGTGTTGTGTTGTCTGGGCTTATAGAGATGTGTTGTTGTGTTGTCTGGGTTTATGGAGATGTGTTGTTGTGTTGTCTGGGTTTATAGAGATGTGTTGTGTTGTTGTGTTGTCTGGGTTTATAGAGATGTGTTGTGTTGTCTGGGTTTATAGAGATTTGTTGTGTTGTCTGGGTTTATAGAGATGTGTTGTTGTGTTGTCTGGGTTTCTAGAGATGTGTTGTGTTGTGTTGTCTGGGTTTATAGAGATGTGTTGTTGTGTTGTCTGGGTTTATAGAGATTTGTTGTGTTGTCTGGGCTTATAGAGATGTGTTGTTGTGTTGTCTGGGTTTATAGAGATGTGTTGTGTTGTTGTCTGGGTTTATAGAGATGTGTTGTGTTGTTGTCTGGGCTCATAGAGATGTGTTGTGTTGTTGTGTTGTCTGGGTTTATAGAGATGTGTTGTGTTGTCTGGGCTCATAGAGATGTGTTGTGTTGTGTTGTCTGGGCTTATAGAGATGTGTTGTGTTGTCTGGGTTTATAGAGATGTGTTGTGTTGTCTGGGCTCATAGAGATGTGTTGTGTTGTGTTGTCTGGGCTTATAGAGATGTGTCGTGTTGTCTGGGCTCATAGAGATGTGTTGTTGTGTTGTCTGGGTTTATAGAGATGTGTTGTGTTGTGTTGTCTGGGTTTATAGAGATGTGTTGTGTTGTCTGGGTTTATAGAGATGTGTTGTTGTGTTGTCTGGGTTTATAGAGATTTGTTGTGTTGTCTGGGCTCATAGAGATGTGTTGTGTTGTGTTGTCTGGGCTTATAGAGATGTGTTGTGTTGTCTGGGTTTATAGAGATGTGTTGTGTTGTCTGGGTTTATAGAGATGTGTTGTGTTGTCTGGGCTCATAGAGATGTGTTGTGTTGTGTTGTCTGGGCTTATAGAGATGTGTTGTGTTGTCTGGGCTCATAGAGATGTGTTGTGTTGTGTTGTCTGGGCTTATAGAGATGTGTCGTGTTGTCTGGGCTCATAGAGATGTGTTGTTGTGTTGTCTGGGTTTATAGAGATGTGTTGTGTTGTGTTGTCTGGGTTTATAGAGATGTGTTGTGTTGTCTGGGTTTATAGAGATGTGTTGTTGTGTTGTCTGGGTTTATAGAGATTTGTTGTGTTGTCTGGGCTTATAGAGATGTGTTGTTGTGTTGTCTGGGTTTATAGAGATGTGTTGTGTTGTTGTCTGGGTTTATAGAGATGTGTTGTGTTGTTGTCTGGGCTCATAGAGATGTGTTGTGTTGTTGTGTTGTCTGGGTTTATAGAGATGTGTTGTGTTGTCTGGGCTCATAGAGATGTGTTGTGTTGTGTTGTCTGGGCTTATAGAGATGTGTTGTGTTGTCTGGGCTCATAGAGATGTGTTGTGTTGTGTTGTCTGGGCTTATAGAGATGTGTTGTGTTGTCTGGGCTCATAGAGATGTGTTGTTGTGTTGTCTGGGTTTATAGAGATTTGTTGTGTTGTCTGGGCTCATAGAGATGTGTTGTTGTGTTGTCTGGGTTTATAGAGATTTGTTGTGTTGTCTGGGCTCATAGAGATGTGTTGTCTGGGTTTATAGAGATGTGTTGTGTTGTTGTGTTGTCTGGGTTTATAGAGATGTGTTGTGTTGTGTTGTCTGGGTTTATAGAGATGTGTTGTTGTGTTGTCTGGGTTTATAGAGATTTGTTGTGTTGTCTGGGCTTATAGAGATGTGTTGTTGTGTTGTCTGGGTTTAGAGATGTGTTGTTGTCTGGGCTTATAGAGATGTGTTGTGTTGTCTGGGCTTATAGAGATGTGTTGTGTTGTTGTCTGGGCTTATAGAGATGTGTTGTGTTGTCTGGGCTCATAGAGATGTGTTGTGTTGTCTGGGCTTATAGAGATGTGTTGTGTTGTCTGGGTTTATAGAGATGTGTTGTGTTGTCTGGGCTCATAGAGATGTGTTGTTGTGTTGTCTGGGTTTATAGAGATGTGTTGTCTGGGTTTATAGAGATGTGTTGTTGTGTTGTCTGGGTTTATAGAGATGTGTTGTGTTGTCTGGGCTCATAGAGATGTGTTGTGTTGTCTGGGTTTATAGAGATGTGTTGTCTGGGTTTATAGAGATGTGTTGTTGTGTTGTCTGGGTTTATAGAGATGTGTTGTTGTCTGGGCTCATAGAGATGTGTTGTTGTGTTGTCTGGGTTTATAGAGATGTGTTGTGTTGTCTGGGTTTATAGAGATGTGTTGTTGTGTTGTCTGGGTTTATAGAGATGTGTTGTTGTGTTGTCTGGGTTTATAGAGATGTGTTGTTGTGTTGTGTTGTCTGGGTTTATAGAGATGTGTTGTTGTCTGGGCTCATAGAGATGTGTTGTTGTGTTGTCTGGGTTTATAGAGATGTGTTGTGTTGTCTGGGTTTATAGAGATGTGTTGTTGTGTTGTCTGGGTTTATAGAGATGTGTTGTTGTGTTGTCTGGGTTTATAGAGATGTGTTGTTGTGTTGTGTTGTCTGGGTTTATAGAGATGTGTTGTGCTCAGTAAAAGACAACCGTGTATTTTTTGGAGACTTGTTGTGATTTACTTTGTATTAATTGGCTTGTGGTTTGAATATGAGTGTAATTTTCTAAATTAAAAGTTACTTTTTAAAAATCAAATCTCTCTGTCTGTCTCTATTTCTCTGTGTCTCTGTCCCTCTCTGTCTCTGTGTCCCTCTCTGTCTGTCTCTATTTCTCTGTGTCTCTATTTCTCTGTGTCTCTGTCTGTCTCTGTCTCTGTGTCCCTCTCTGTCTCTGTCCCTCTCTGTGTCTCTGTCTGTCTGTCTCTGTCTCAGTAGTTTGGGACCGTGCCTCCATGTGTCTGAGGCTGACTGGCTGGTCGGGGTTGCTTGCCGCTGCTGTGGAGGTCAGCACAACACAAAACAACAGAAGAAGAAAACTGGAGGAAGAGGAGAAAGGAGGAAGAGGAGGACATCGGGGGGGAGGGTGAGCGGCTCCTCTGCATCTTCAAAATGCACAGAAACCTAATTTACCATCACACACACAGAAATTGTGATTAGTCTTTAACATTGTTATGTAGATGAGGGGGGGGAGGGGTCATTTGGTGTGTGTGTAAGGCTTGAGACCATCCTCCTCCTCCTCCTCCTCCTCCTCCTCCTCCAATAGTTGAACTTAAAATCCGCCATACACACACACACACCCTATCAGCTCATGGCTGCTGCCTTTTGTCTGGTTGCCTGGGGCAACCTTAGTTGTCCAGTTGAGTGACAGCTCCTTGAGCGGGGAGCCACAGATGCCATGGTAGCTGCAGTGCATTATGGGACTCTCCCAGGCTTGGTGTGCTCCTCCCAGCTCCATATCAAGGCTGTGGTGAGGAGGTGCAGACAGGCCAGAAGGTGTCACAGCTTCTACCCCCCGAGCTCCTCGCCGGCCGACCCGACACACCTCCATCACAGCTCCGTACTGACTTCAGGACTCTTAAACAGCAACCTAGAGGTGTTGGTGTTGATCCAAACGCTGTCCGGCTCTCTGGCCATCCTCTCAGACCAGTGTGTCTGACATGGCGCCTCCATCTGGACCGCCTCCATTCCGGATGACGGGCTTCTGGCCCGTAGGGGACGGGGTCAGGTCCTGTCTTCTAACTAGCTCATAGCCGTTTGTCTACAACATCACCCGTCCCCGAGACAGGAGGGCACACACCGGAAGAGCTGGCCAAGGAGAAGTGGGACAGTCGGAGAGACGAAGACAGTGGGCAGGAGTACAAGGAGACGCAGCGTAAAGCGAAGAGAGAGGAGGCGAAGGAAAAGGTGCATGGTGAGTTGTAGGAGAGGTTGGACCAGGGGGGGCAGTCTCATCCAGAACGGGCCAGCATGGGTGCAGGTCTTTGTTCCAGCCAAGCAGTTACACACCTGAGCCCACTACTCACCCAGCAGAGTCTTTGCTGAGGACCTTGATTAGGAGACACAGGTGTGTAACTGCTCGGGTGGAACAAAGACCTCCACCCACACCACCCTTCTGCACGAGACTGCTAGACCCTAAGGAAGGAGAACAGGACTTGTACCGACTGGCTAGACAGAGGGGCCGAGCTGTGCAGCAGGTTAGGAAGAGATGGAAACAGATGACCCGCTGTGGTGACCCCTAACGGGAGCAGCCAAAAGTAGTAGTAGTAGTAGTAGTAGTAGTGGTGGTGGTAGTAGTAGTAGTAGTAGTGGTGGTGGTGGTAGTAGTAGTAGCAGTGGTAGTAGCAGTAGTAGTAGCGGTGGTGGTAGTAGTAGTAGTGGTGGTAGTAGTAGCAGTGGTGGTAGTAGTAGTAGTAGTAGTAGTGGTGGTGGTAGTAGTGGTAGTAGTAGTAGCAGTAGTGGTGGTAGTAGTAGTGGCGGTAGTAGTAGTGGTGGTAGTAGTAGTGGTAGTAGCAGTGGTAGTAGTAGTAGTGGTGGTAGTAGCAGTGGTAGCGGTAGTAGTAGTAGTAGTGGTGGTGGTGGTAGTAGTAGTAGTGGTGGTGGTAGTAGTAGTAGTGGTAGCAGTGGTAGTAGTGGTGGTGGTAGTAGCAGTAGTAGCAGTAGTAGTAGTAGTGGTGGTAGTAGCAGTAGTAGTAGTAGTGGTGGTGGTAGCAGTAGTAGTAGTGGTGGTAGTAGTAGTGGTAGTAGCAGTAGTAGTAGTGGTGGTGGTAGTAGTAGTAGTAGTGGTGGTAGTAGTAGTAGTGGTGGTGGTAGTAGTAGTGGTGGTAGTAGTAGTGGTGGTAGCGGTAGTAGTAGCAGTAGTAGTAGTAGTGGTGGTAGTAGTGGTGGTAGCAGTGGTAGTAGCAGTAGTAGTAGTGGTGGTGGTAGCAGTAGTGGTAGTGGTGGTAGTGGTGGTAGTAGTAGTAGCAGTAGTAGTAGTAGTGGTGGTAGTAGCAGTAGTAGTAGTGGCGGTAGTAGTAGTAGTAGTGGTAGCAGTAGTAGTAGTGGTAGTAGTAATAGCAGTGGTAGTAGTAGCAGTAGTAGTAGTAGTGGTGGTAGTAGTAGTAGTGGTGGTGGTAGTAGCAGTAGTAGTGGTGGTGGTGGTAGCAGTAGTAGTGGTGGCGGTAGTAGCAGTAGTGGTGGTAGTAGTAGCGGTAGTAGTAGTAGTAGTGGCGGTAGTAGTAGTAGTGGTAGTAGTAATAGCAGTGGTAGTAGTAGTAGTAGTGGTAGTAGTAGTAGTGGTGGTGGTAGTAGTGGTGGCGGTAGTAGCAGTAGTGGTAGTAGTAGCGGTAGTAGTAGTAGTGGTGGTGGTAGTAGTAGTAGTAGCAGTAGTAGTAGTAGTAGTAGTGGTAGTAGATCCATCCCCGAGACCGTTAAACCAACAGCATGGCCCACAGCAGCTCCATCAGGTGTTTAATGAGTATTGTTCATCTATGACCAGGTCCCAAGGGCCTCTCTGTCGATGAGGCCCTCTGTTTGTGTGTAGTCCGGCTAGGTGGCCCTGATCAACACAGTCCGATCCTCCGGATTCCTGAGGCTCCACTGTCATTGGTCATCCCCAATGTGAGTCCCAGGAGGGCCTTCACACCTCTCGTAACACGGGTCATGGGTTTTATCAAACGGAGGCAAGCTTCTGACAACAGAACCAGAGCAGCAACCAAAACCGAGCTACTCGGCAGTCCGAACAAGGAGTGTTTGTCATGGCTGGCGGGAGAGACACACGTGAAGGTCAGGTCACCACCGGGCCTCCACATGTGAAGGGTCACCAGCTTCTGCTTCTCGGGTCGCCCCGTTTCAGACGGAGTGCTCCTACATGGCAGGGACAGGTTGGTAGTCTGGTCACCAAGCCCGCATCTGTGTCCTCCCCACATTCATGTATCACCATTTCTACCCTGCTACCCCAAGAGACCTTCACCCTAAGACCATCAGTAGGGTGAACACTGACATCACTAGAGGGTGTGCCCCCCCCCCCCAATGGACACGTTGCACATCATCCATACGTCACTCCTGGGCACCCGCACGACCACGCCCACTTCAAAAAGCAGGCCGGGGCATGTTCACCAAAACTCTATAAGATGTGGCATCGGGCCGCCAAAGCCTCCATCTCATACCAGCAAGAGGACCTCCCAGGGACCCAGACCTCAGCAGGAGCCAAGGACTTCCCAGAGACCCTTACTACACCTCAGCCCCTGTCAGGAGTCAAAGACCTCCCAGACATCCACCCAAAGCCAGCGCACTTCACAGCCCCCCCACCAGAACATCACCACCTCCAGCAACACCGCCAGACTGGCCCTAGCTCAGACTACTACCCCTCACCAAACCAGAGACTCCACCAGAACCAACAGCCTAACCCTCGACCCCTGCCCACAGCAACAGCATGCAGAACCACACCAGAACCCACGCAGCTACGCAGAGGTCACGTGGCTACGCAGAGGTCATGCAAGGACAAGTGGACTCTGAAGGAATGAGTGAGATTAAACGGCTCCTCCAGTACATCTGCAATAAGCTGAACTAGTGTCATAATGACACACACAGATGTACACACACACACACACACACTTGAATCTCTATCAGTATGCATGTGGACTATCCAGGGCCTAAACTCTTCAGAACCAGAACTCAAAACAAACCATAAAGTTATGGACATCATCATGCTACAGGAGACAGGGTGTAAAGCTGACACTGTCCCCCACTGTCCCAGCGGCTATAGAGAAATAAGAAATAGTAGAAATACTAGAAACAGTAGAACCACCTCAGAAACACAGCGACACCAGTAGAGACAGAAATAGTAGAACCACCTCAGAAACACAGCGACACCAGTAGGGGTAGAAATAGTAGAACCACCTCAGAAACACAGCGACACCAGTAGAGGTAGAAATAGTAGAACCACCTCAGAAACACAGCGACACCAGTAGGGGTAGAAATAGTAGAACCACCTCAGAAACACAGCGACACCAGTAGAGATAGAAATAGTAGAACCACCTCAGAAACACAGCGACACCAGTAGAGACAGAAATAGTAGAACCACCTCAGAAACACAGCGACACCAGTAGGGGTAGAAATAGTAGAACCATCTCAGAAACACAGCGACACCAGTAGGGGTAGAAATAGTAGAACCACCTCAGAAACACAGCGACACCAGTAGGGGTAGAAATAGTAGAACCACCTCAGAAACACAGCGACACCAGTAGGGGTAGAAATAGTAGAACCACCTCAGAAACACAGCGACACCAGTAGAGGTAGAAATAGTAGAACCACCTCAGAAACACAGCGACACCAGTAGAGACAGAAATAGTAGAACCACCTCAGAAACACAGCGACACCAGTAGGGGTAGAAATAGTAGAACCACCTCAGAAACACAGCGACACCAGTAGAGGTAGAAATAGTAGAACCACCTCAGAAACACAGCGACACCAGTAGAGGTAGAAATAGTAGAACCATCTCAGAAACACAGCGACACCAGTAGGGGTAGAAATAGTAGAACCACCTCAGAAACACAGCGACACCAGTAGGGGTAGAAATAGTAGAACCACCTCAGAAACACAGCGACACCAGTAGAGGTAGAAATAGTAGAACCATCTCAGAAACACAGCGACACCAGTAGAGGTAGAAATAGTAGAACCATCTCAGAAACACAGCGACACCAGTAGAGGTAGAAATAGTAGAACCATCTCAGAAACACAGCCACATCAGTAGAGGTAGAAATAGTAGAACCATCTCAGAAACAAAGCGACACCAGTAGAGGTAGAAACACAGCCACACCAGTAGGGGTAGAAATAGTAGAACCATCTCAGAAACACAGCCACATCAGTAGAGGTAGAAATAGTAGAACCATCTCAGAAACACAGCGACACCAGTAGGGACGGAAATAGTAGAACCATCTCAGAAACACAGCCACATCAGTAGAGGTAGAAATAGTAGAACCATCTCAGAAACAAAGCGACACCAGTAGAGGTAGAAACACAGCCACACCAGTAGGGGTAGAAATAGTTGAACCATCTCAGAAACACAGCGACACCAGTAGGGGTGGAAATAGTAGAACCATCTCAGAAACACAGCGACACCAGTAGGGGTGGAAATAGTAGAACCATCTCAGAAACACAGCGACACCAGTAGAGGTAGAAATAGTAGAACCACCTCAGAAACACAGCGACACCAGTAGAGGTAGAAATAGTAGAACCATCTCAGAAACACAGCGACACCAGTAGGGGTAGAAATAGTAGAACCATCTCAGAAACACAGCGACACCAGTAGGGGTAGAAATAGTAGAACCATCTCAGAAACACAGCGACACCAGTAGAGGTAGAAATAGTAGAACCACCTCAGAAACACAGCGACACCAGTAGAGGTAGAAATAGTAGAACCATCTCAGAAACACAGCGACACCAGTAGAGGTAGAAATAGTAGAACCACCTCAGAAACACAGCGACACCAGTAGGGGTAGAAATAGTAGAACCACCTCACAAACACAGCGACACCAGTAGGGATAGAAATAGTAGAACCACCTCAGAAACACAGCGACACCAGTAGAGGTAGAAATAGTAGAACCACCTCAGAAACACAGCGACACCAGTAGAGGTAGAAATAGTAGAACCACCTCAGAAACACAGCGACACCAGTAGGGGTAGAAATAGTAGAACCACCTCAGAAACACAGCGACACCAGTAGGGGTAGAAATAGTAGAACCATCTCAGAAACACAGCCACATCAGTAGAGGTAGAAATAGTAGAACCACCTCAGAAACACAGCGACACCAGTAGGGGTAGAAATAGTAGAACCATCTCAGAAACACAGCCACATCAGTAGAGATAGAAATAGTAGAACCATCTCAGAAACACAGCGACACCAGTAGGGGTGGAAATAGTAGAACCATCTCAGAAACACAGTGACACCAGTAGGGGTGGAAATAGTAGAACCATCTCAGAAACACAGCGACACCAGTAGAGGTAGAAATAGTAGAACCATCTCAGAAACACAGCGACACCAGTAGAGGTAGAAATAGTAGAACCATCTCAGAAACACAGCGACACCAGTAGGGGTGGAAATAGTAGAACCACCTCAGAAACACAGCCACACCAGTAAAGGTAGAAATAGTAGAACCATCTCAGAAACACAGCGACACCAGTAGAGGTAGAAATAGTAGAACCATCTCAGAAACACAGCGACACCAGTAGAGGTAGAAATAGTAGAACCATCTCAGAAACACAGCGACACCAGTAGAGGTAGAAATAGTAGAACCATCTCAGAAACACAGCGACACCAGTAGGGGTGGAAATAGTAGAACCACCTCAGAAACACAGCCACACCAGTAAAGGTAGAAATAGTAGAACCATCTCAGAAACACAGCGACACCAGTAGAGGTAGAGAATCTGGAGGCTTCATCATTTGGTATAAATCTGATTGATATACATAATCAAACTGACCCCCTAAAAATGGTCAAGTATTACATATGGTTAAAACTAAAGAAGGAGTTCTATTAACAGAAAAGGACTTGTTTATCTCTGCAATATATGCCCCCCCCGCCCCCGAATCCCCCTACTTCTCAGAGGACATCTTCCCCACCCTTGAGACAGAGACATGCCACTTCTAGGCCCAGGGAAATGTGCTCATATGTGGGGACACAAAACAGAAACACTTGCTGACCTCACAGATCAACAAGGGGACATTTACACGTCCGGTGAAAATATCTCTCACCCTTTCACTCTCCCCCACAGGAACAATAGTGAACAGGTCACCAACAAGAGGGGAAGAGCCCTCCTGCAGCTCTGTCAGAGCCTCAGTCTGTACATTGTCAACGGTAGGACACGGGGGACAGCCTGGGTAGATTCACCTCTTGGCCACAGTACTGTAGGTTATAGTATAATCACAGACCTTGACCCTTCCTCTCTCAGCTCATTCACTGTCACACCACTGACCCCTCTGTCTGATCACAGCCAAATTACCCTGTTTATTAAAAGATCAGACATTAAAATGGCACACACACAACCCAGTAAGCTGTACAACATCCCAAATTCATACAGATGGGACCAAAACAACGCAGAAGAATACCAGAAAGCAACTGATACCCCCAAAATCCAAACACTTTTAGACAACTTTCTGGATTTTACATACTCCCACAGTAAAGAAAGCCTCAATCTAGCAATATTAACAATATAGTCAGGCAAACAGCAAAGGAGGCACAACTGAAATCAACCACGAACAAACCAAATACTGCAACAAATAACAACTGGTTTGATAACGATTGTAAAATTGTTAGGAAAAAACTTAGCATGCTATCAAACCAAAAACACAGAAATCCATATAAGGCAGACGTACGCTTTCTTTACTGTGAGACCCTAAAACTCTACAAACATACACTCAGACTCAAAAAAACAACAATACCATAAACAGCAACTGACATTAATTAAGGAGGCAATCAACACAAACAACTTTTGGCAACATTGGAAACAGTTAAACAAACCCCAACACCTGGAATTAGCCACGCAAAGCAGTGATATATGGACAACTCACTTTAAAACACTATACCACACTGTTCAAACTGATGTAAACACAGAGCAACGCCACATTCACGAGAAGTGGACTAAACTGGAGCTAGCTGTAAGAGACGACCAGAATCCATTAGACTCCCCAATTACTGAGCAGGAACTCCTTAAGAACCTGCAGAACCTGCAGGCCCTCACATCTAAAGAACTTGGGGACCTGATGGCATCTTGAACGAAATGCTAAAAAAATATGAACACGAAATTCCAATTGGCTATATTAAAACTATTCAGTTTGGTTCTGAGTGTAGGCTATTTTCCTGACATCTGGAATCATGGACTTATAACCCCAGTCTATAAAAGCGGAGACAAGTTTGAGCCTAATGATTCCCGAGGCATCTGTGTGAACAGTGATCTGGGGAAGGTCTTCTGTAGTATTATGAATGCCAGACTTCTGAACCTCCTTACCAAGCACAATGTCCTGAGCAAAAGCCAAATTGGAGTTATACCAAAACTGATCATATTTACACCCTACATATCCTAATTGATAAACATATAACACAAAATAAAACAAAAATATATGCCTGTTTTATTGACTTCCAAAAAGCTTTTGATTCTATTTGGCATGCAGGACTGTTGTACAAAGTTATTGAGAGTGGTGTAGGGGGTCAAACATATGATATTATTAAATCAGTGTATTCTGGCAACATGTGCAGTGTAAAAATTGGCAAAAAAGAACAGAATTCTTTACCCAAGGGCAAGGTGTCACTCACCAATGTCAACATCAGTGAACTGGCTGCTATACTAGAAAAGTCCTCTGTCCCCGGGGTAAGTCTCCACAACCAGGAGGTGAAAAGCCTACTCTTTGTCAGGCCTGGGCCCTGACAGGAAACCCCAAAAAGACCAAAATAATGATGTTCCAGAAAAGATCCAGATCTCAGGACGTTCTACCTAAATTCTCAATCGGTAAGAAACATGTGGAGTACTGCACACCCTACACCTGTGCAGGGTGAAGACTAAGTTCAGCTGGACATTTTAATGAAGCAGTTCATGAGATGAGAGGGACAGCACGATGGGCTTTCTACACCATAACATATATATACAAACAGAAATACCCGTTGGAATTGTTAAAATTAACTGAGTGTGTTATTGAACCAGTTGCTCTGTGTGGCAGTGAGGTGTGGGGTCCACATACAAAACAAGACTTTATTCAGTGGGATAAACACCCCACCGAGACCCTACAGGAAAGCTACAAACGATGCATGCAGGGCAGAATTAGACCAATACCCTCTAATACTACAAACACAAACGAGAGCAATGGACTTTTGGACACATGTAAAACTAAGTGACCCCCTCTCATACCAGCACCAAGCCCTGCAAGGCCAAGAGCTGAGGAGTAATAGGAACCCCCTTACCCAACTGGTCCTGAGGCTGAGAACACAAACCTGCTCTGTTAACACACCTCAGCAACACAACAGATCATCAATCGGACCCAATCACATCACCAAACAGTTAAAACAAAACTACATCACACACTGTCACACAAACAAACACACAGAGCAACACACAGTGCTGTCTGTCTCTACATGGACGGTGCTGTCTGTCTCTACATGGACGGTGCTGTCTGTCTCTACATGGACAGTCCACCACAGCAGATGATGTGAGCATGGTGACTGATTAACAACTAAAAGAATCTTGACTGTGTGCACACTGAGTGAGCACAGCCTTGCTATTGAAAAGGGGAGACACAGGAAAACCTGCCCCCTGCAGAGCAAAGGCTGTGCTGTCACTGCAGCCTCAGTGAGCCTGAAACAGAGCTCCACTTTCTCACCACATGTGAACACAAAAACATGCTAGAGAAGCACATTTTAAACTATTCCAACTGATAACAAAAGCTTTTCTTAACCTGCCAGATGAAGAAAAACTACCAGTCCTATTAGGGGAAGACCCAAAGAGCTGTAGGTTAGCAGCAGTCCATGTTGCTGCCTGCCATAATGTGAGGCACTGAGTAAGTTACCAGCAGTCTATCTTGCTGCTGCCATGAAGTGAGAGACAGAGTGTAAGTTAGCAGCAGTCTATCTTGCTGCTGCCATAAAGTGAGGGACAATGAGTGTAAGTTAGGAGCAGTCCATGTTGCTGCCTGCCATAATGTGAGGCACTGAGTAAGTTACCAGCAGTCTATCTTGCTGCTGCCATAAAGTGAGAGACAGAGTGTAAGTTAGCAGCAGTCTATCTTGCTGCTGCCATAAAGTGAGAGACAGTGAGTGTAAGTTAGGAGCAGTCTATGTTGCTACCTGCCATAAAGTCAGGCACAGTGAGTGTAAGTTAGCAGCAGTCTATCTTGCTGCTGCCATAAAGTGAGGCACAGTGAGTGTAAGTTAGCAGCAGTCTATGTTGCTGCTGCCATAAAGTGAGGGACAGAGAGTGTAAGTTAGCAGCAGTCTATGTTGCTGCTGCCATAAAGTGAGGCACAGTGAGTGTAAGTTAGCAGCAGTCTATGTTGCTGCTGCCATAAAGTGAGGCACAGTGAGTGTAAGTTAGCAGCAGTCTATGTTGCTGCTGCCATAAAGTCAGGCACAGTGAGTGTAAGTTAGCAGCAGTCTATGTTGCTGCTGCCATAAAGTGAGAGACAGTGAGTGTAAGTTAGGAGCAGTCTATGTTGCTACCTGCCATAAAGTCAGGCACAGTGAGTGTAAGTTAGCAGCAGTCTATCTTGCTGCTGCCATAAAGTGAGAGACAGTGAGTGTAAGTTAGGAGCAGTCTATGTTGCTACCTGCCATAAAGTCAGGCACAGTGAGTGTAAGTTAGCAGCAGTCTATCTTGCTGCTGCCATAAAGTGAGGCACAGTGAGTGTAAGTTAGCAGCAGTCTATGTTGCTGCTGCCATAAAGTGAGGCACAGTGAGTGTAAGTTAGCAGCAGTCTATGTTGCTGCTGCCATAAAGTGAGGCACAGTGAGTGACAGTCACCTGACACACTTTGTTGCTGCCATATTTGATGACAGTGTGTTCTTTTGTCTTGTACTATATTTCCTTGTTGTAGTGTGTTTGTTTTCAGTGTTGTTTCCAGTTGATGTTTGGCTTTTTTTTCTTCCAATGTTTGGACACTTGCTTTGGCAATGTGTACATTGTTACGTCAAGCCAGTAAAACCATTTGAATTCAATTTGATTTAGAGGGGGGAGGGAGAGAGAGAGAGAGAGAGAGAGAGTGTGTGTGTGTGTGTGTGTGTGTGAGAGAGAGACAGAGAAAGAGAGAGAATGGGTCTTGGTGATGTTGCTTCTGTGTCTGTATATCATCCCTGGCTGCTGAGCAGAGTTCTCCACCAATCAGAGTTCTCTTCCAGTCAGAGTGCTTCAGTCCATCAGCCACTCAGGGAGCTGAATCTGCAGCTGTCAAACGAGTCAGCGGGGTGACACTGAACTGGACCAGGTCAGTGCAGTCCAGTCCAGTCCACAGTGGTGCTGCTCAGCGTCTCTGTGGTCACGTCAGACAGGGTTTGGTGGAGGTGTGTAGAAATGTCCCATTGATGATATAACAAGTCCCAGCATTACAGCAGCAGCAGCTCTGAACAATGCAGCTGTGTGAATTATTCATGCCTCAGCTAACGTCATAGTAAACACTGATAATGACCCACAATGACTTTCCTGCTGCCTCACACACTCCTGCAGGACAAGCTGCCTCACACACTCCTCACACACTCCTGCAGGACAAGCTGCCTCACACACTCCTCAGGACAAGCTGCCTCACACACTCCTGCAGGACGAGCTGTGTGTCGCTGTTGGATGAGCTGTGTGTTCTGCAGGATTACTCCATCATACACATGACTCAAAACTGTGAGTTACTGTTACTCCTCTCTTTTATCACACACAGTATGGAAGAAGGGGGCTGATTAGCTGTTTGTGTTAACACACACACACACACACACACAATGAACAATAGATGGAATATAATCATGATAATAATATAACAATCATAATACTAATAATAATATGATACAATAATAGTAATGATTATAAGAATAATAATATAATATAATAATAGTAAAAAAGCAAAGCATCACGCCCAAGAACAAATGAAACAAAAATGGGAAGGGAAACAAATGCACGGGCAATACCCAAAAAGAGGAGGTGAGAAAGATGTAGACCAACATGTGACCAACCAATGGCTCAAAACAGCTGGGCTGAAATCCAAACAGAGGGCTTTATCATCGCTGCCCAAGACCAGGCCATCAAGACCAGTTACTACCGGAGCAAAATCCTCCAAGATGGCACAGACCCAGTGTGCAGAATATGTGGTCAATTCCAGGAAACGACTGACCATATGGTGGCAGGGTGCCCTGAGCTGGCCAGAACTGAACACCTACAAAGACACAACAAGGCCGCCACATACCTGCACTGGAACATCTGCAAAGAATTCAACATCAACACAAAAAAAAATGGTACGAGCACGAGCCCCAAACAGTAACACAGAAAAAGACCACATCACAATCTTATGGGACATGCCAGTACAGACAGATCGTGAGATAAAGGCCAACAGACCAGACATCATCATCAAGAACAAAGAAGAAAAAAGCTGCCTACTCATCGACATGTCCATCCCAACTGAAAGGAGCACCTCAGTAAAAGTACCTGAAAAATTGTCCAAAATAAAGACCTTGAAATCCAAACTGAACGAATGTGGGGAATGAAAACCACAACAATACCAGTAGTGATGGGAGCCGTGGGACTTGTAAAAACCACAAGACCAGTAGAGATAGGAGCCCTAGGACTTGTAAAAACCACAACAATACCAGTACTGACAGGAGCCCTGGGACTTGTAAAAACCACAACAGTACCAGTACTGACAGGAGCCCTGGGACTTGTAAAAACCACAACAGTACCAGTAGTGATAGGAGCCCTTGTAAAAACCACAACAATACCAGTAGTGATAGGAGCCCTGGGACTTGTAAAAACCACAACAATACCAGTACTGACAGGAGCCCTGGGACTTGTAAAAACCACAACAATACCAGTAGTGATAGGAGCCCTGGGACTTGTAAAAACCACAACAAGACCAGTAGTGATACGAGCCCTAGGACTTGTAAAAACCACAACAATACCAGTAGTGATAGGAGGCCTGGGACTTGTAAAAGCCATAACAGTACCAGTAGTGATAGGAGCCCTGGGACTTGTAAAAGCCACAACAGTACCAGTAGTGATAGGAGCTCTGGGACTTGTAAAAACCACAACAGTACCAGTAGTGATAGGAGCTCTGGGACTTGTAAAAGCCACAACAGTACCAGTAGTGATAGGAGCTCTGGGACTTGTAAAAACCACAACAGTACCAGTAGTGATAGGAGCCCTGGGACTTGTAAAAACCACAACTATACCAGTAGTGATAGGAGGCATGGGACTTGTAAAAACCACAACAATACCAGTAGTGATAGGAGGCATGGGACTTGTAAAAACCACAACAATACCAGTAGTGATAGGAGGCATGGGACTTGTAAAAACCACAACAATACCAGTAGTGATAGGAGGCATGGGACTTGTAAAAACCACAACAAGACCAGTAGTGATAGGAGGCATGGGACTTGTAAAAACCACAACAATACCAGTAGTGATAGGAGGCATGGGACTTGTAAAAACCACAACAATACCAGTAGTGATAGGAGGCATGGGACTTGTAAAAACCACAACAATACCAGTAGTGATAGGAGGCATGGGACTTGTAAAAACCACAACAAGACCAGTAGTGATAGGAGGCATGGGACTTGTAAAAACCACAACAATACCAGTAGTGATAGGAGGCATGGGACTTGTAAAAACCACAACAGTACCAGTAGTGATAGGAGGCCTGGGACTTGTAAAAGCCACAACAGTACCAGTAGTGATAGGAGCTCTGGGACTTGTAAAAACCACAACAGTACCAGTAGTGATAGGAGCCCTGGGACTTGTAAAAACCACAACAATACCTGTAGTGATAGGAGGCCTGGGACTTGTAAAAGCCACAACAGTACCAGAACTGATAGGAGCTCTGGGACTTGTAAAAACCACAACAGTACCAGTAGTGATAGGAGCCCTGGGACTTGTAAAAACCACAACAAGACCAGTAGTGATAGGAGCCCTGGGACTTGTAAAAACCACAACAAGACCAGTAGTGATAGGAGCTCTGGGACTTGTAAAAACCACAACAATACCAGTTGTGATTGGAGGCCTGGGACTTGTAAAAACCACAACAAGACCAGTTGTGATAGGAGGCCTGGGACTTGTAAAAGCCACAACAGTACCAGTAGTGATAGGAGCTCTGGGACTTGTAAAAGCCACAACAAGACCAGTAGTGATAGGAGCCCTGGGACTTGTAAAAACCACAACAATACCAGTAGTGACAGGAGCCCTGGGACTTGTGAAAAAAAGGATGGAAAAATACACCCAACGGACCCCGTCGGGTAACATCAGAATACCAGAAGTACAGAAGATGGCTCTACTTGGAACATCTCACATCCTAAGAAAGGCACTATCCACCACATAGACTTCTACCTCATTCTACCCCTAGTCCCAAGGAATGGACCCGCCCGCTTATTATGTTGTATTATGGCATGACGTTAAGGGACATTTGTATAATAATAATGACAACAATAATAATAATAATATAATGATGGTAATAATATATTCATAATAATAGTAATAATAATTACGATGATAAAATTAATAATAAAATATCCATAATAATAGTAATAATAACAGTAATAATCATGATATAATAATAATAGAATAATAATAAAAAATAGTAATAATAATGATAATATAATGATATAATAATAATAATAATAATAATCATTACTTTTATACAGAGCTTTTCTAGACACCCAAAGTGCTTCACAGTGAAGGGGGCAACTCACTTCAACCTCCACCAATGTGTTGCACCACCTGGGTGGTGCACGGCAGCCATGTTGCACCAGAACGCTCACCACACATCAGCTGGAGGTGGAGAGGGAGGAACCATTGAGCCAGTTACATGGGGGGATGATGAGGTGGCCAGATGGAGAGAGCCGGGTTGGGAATGTTGCTGGGACACCGGGGAGCCATACTGTTTGTGATAAGTGCCCTGGGATAAGTAACACCTGTGGCAAGTAACGTTACTGAGGAGTGTTACTTGGGGTAATGGTGGTCTATATCCATTTTTAGCCACCCTCTCTATATTCAGAACAGAGACCGGCATAGCCTGTAACATTAGCTTGGAAGCAGTTCTTCTGTCAGAACCCTGTGGTTCCCAGTTGGTTTTGCTACACGTAACAAATGTTAGCTGTATCATCCAGATCTTAGTACTGTAATTAGCAACCTCGTTAATTGTTCATGTTGATCATCTACAGGTTTACTGAATTCAACAAAGCTTAAAAAGTGGCCGGTGCAGAAGGACGGACGGAGCAGCAGTGATTCTTTCTTGACTCAGACAAGAGATGTGCAAGTATACAACAGGGTGGGCGCCCAGGTAACATAGCGGTCTATTCCGTTGCCTACCCAGATGGGGATCGCCGGTTCGAATCCCCGTGTTACCTCCGGCTTGGTTGGGCGTCCCTACAGACACATTGGCCGTGTCTGTGGGTGGGAAGCCGGATGTGGGTATGTGTCCTGGTCACTGCACTAGCGCCTCCTCTGGTTGGTGAGGGCGCCTGTTTGGGGGGACTGGGGGGAATAGCGTGATCCTTCCACGCGCTACGTCCCCATGGTGAAACTCCTCACTGTCAGGTGAAAAGAAGTGGCTGGCGACTCCACATGTATGGGAGGAGGCAAGTGGTAGTCTGCAGCCCTCCCCGGATCAGCAGAGGGGGTGGAGCAGAGACCGGGACGGCTCGGAAGAGTGGGGTACAGTTGGGGAAAAATCCAAAAAACAAAACAAAAGCAGCGTGTTTTCCATCAGAACAACACACTCTCTGTACTTCCTGTACTGTCTGTACTCTGTGTACTCTCTGTACCCACTGTGCTCTCTACCCTCTCTGTACTTTCTGTACTCCCTGTACTGTCTGTACTCTTTGTACTCTCTGTACCCACTGTGCTCTCTACACTCTCTGTACTTCCTGTACTGTCTGTACTTCCTGTACTTTCTGTACTCCCTATACTTCCTGTACTTCCTGTGGAGTCTCTGTACTTCCACAGCATCTTATCAGAGTCACTTCAGTGCAGCTGCAGTTTGTTTCCACAGAAATACTTTGTGGACAGTCTTGTTTGAATACTTTGATTTATCCGTCTAGCAAAGAAGGGAAGTTCTGTCGGGACAATTAAACTTGTTCTCTTTCTTCTGAAACTGAAGACAAACTGGCTCAGTAAGTGAAAGTCCAACTGGACGGCCGCTCAGTCGGTTCCTCTTCCATCATTTGTCTGCATGACAACCTGGTGTGAAAGCCGCGTGTTATTTGTTATGCAGGAATTTATAGTTGGACTTTAAATGAATTAAAGGTTTATTCCAAAATAAAAACCACCATCATTTAAGAAAGAAAGAAAACTAAACCACAAATACATAAAAGGAAGAAAAGTTAAAGAGGCTGGACTGGACGCTTTACATTACGATGAAGTTAAACTGGAAGAACAGGGCGACTTTCTGAACGAACCGTGACGTGGGAAATAAAATCCTGCTGATCCTGAAGAACCGAGTCTCAGCCGGTACAAACAGTAAAAACAGGGTTTGCTCACATTCAAAGCAGTCGCTCAGACACACAGCATGAATGACAGCCTGTCTCTCTCTCCTCGCCCGCCCGCCCTGACCTTTGACCCCACAGCCCACAGGTCCCCCTGTCTTTCTCTGCTCTGCTGGCCCAGTCGTCTTTTTATGTGTAGCATGAAGGTCTCAGCCAGAACGCCATTTCCATAATCTCCATTAAACACGTCAGATGGACCTTTAAAGAGCGGCCTCATCTGCATAATCCCATTACCTCACCACTACCTCGACTGGCTGACCCCGCCCACCCTGCCCACCACGGCCCACCCTGCCCACCACGGCCTGCTGGGCTGTGGCTCCAGTAACCCCATGTGACCAAATAAAACCTGGGTTTGGTGTTAAAAAGCGGCCTGTGAGAGGACTAAAGTGGCCCCTGACATGCAGGGACGGCGGTCCAGACGGCGGTCCAGACGTCATCTGGATGGAAACCGTCTCCTGGTTCACGGTGAGTGTGTTTCCTCTCAAACCCACTCACGATGAGGAAAGTAGGTCCGATTTAAATTCTGCCAAAACTCCAGCGTTTGAGCCGGACTGCCGCTCATAAATAACAGCCGTGTGTTGGCTCGGCTCCGCAGACCAGTCTCCTTCCAGCAGAGAACAGCCACCGCACCGCGGTGTGTCCTCATGCCGGCTGGTCTTTGCTGGGCTGAGGACGTCTTTCTAGAGCCCCCTTTCACAACCTACACACACACACACACACAGAGAGACGTACAACAAGCTCTCTGTGCATACACAACTGCTGACAAACCGACTGACTAGTAGCAAAACTCAGTGTTCAAGCACATTTTGCATTTGAGCTATGTTGACAAGCTCAGTGAAGACAACACAATAATCCATCACGCAACCACACAACCAACTTCCAGCTAGAGCTGACAGGTGCTTTTTCTACCAGAATAAGCACCACAGTTAAGAGAAAAAGGAGATAACAAGAGAGAGAAGAAGAGAGAGAAGAAGAGAGAAGGAGTGAGAGCGGATGAACTTCCATTCAGAGTTCAGGACAGACAAGCTGCTGTTTCAGATTCAACCTGGACCAGACTGATTACACCGACCACGATACGAAACTCGTGTGGTTAGAGGTTCGAGATCCACGGTATTTCCAGCACACGCTGCACTATACGGACTAATGACTGTACTCTGATACTGCATGAGGGAGCAGAAGGCTGATGAAAATACATGAAGATATTTCAGGTCAAATTAAAATATGAAGTATGTAAAAAACACATTTCTACAACATGAGGAACGTTCCAACACAGAGCAGAGACAAGATGGCCGCCTCATTCCAACACAGACACCATGTAGCCTACATGTCGACATGTTCTCACCAGGTACGTGTCGACATGTTCTCACCAGGTAGGTGTCACCATGTTCTCACCAGGAACGTGTCACCATGTTCTCACCAGGTAGGTGTCACCATGTTCTCACCAGGTAGGTGTCACCATGTTCTCACCAGGAACGTGTCACCATGTTCTCACCAGGTAGGTGTCACCATGTTCTCACCAGGTACGTGTCGACATGTTCTCACCAGGTAGGTGTCACCATGTTCTCACCAGGAACGTGTCACCATGTTCTCACCAGGTACGTGTCACCATGTTCTCACCAGGTAGGTGTCACCATGTTCTCACCAGGTACGTGTCGACATGTTCTCACCAGGTAGGTGTCACCATGTTCTCACCAGGAACGTGTCACCATGTTCTCACCAGGAACGTGTCACCATGTTCTCACCAGGTACGTGTCACCATGTTCTCACCAGGTAGGTGTCACCATGTTCTCACCAGGTAGGTGTCACCATGTTCTCACCAGGTAGGTGTCACCATGTTCTCACCAGGTAGGTGTCACCATGTTCTCACCAGGTAGGTGTCACCATGTTCTCACCAGGTACGTGTCGACATGTTCTCACCAGGTAGGTGTCACCATGTTCTCACCAGGAACGTGTCACCATGTTCTCACCAGGTACGTGTCACCATGTTCTCACCAGGTAGGTGTCACCATGTTCTCACCAGGTACGTGTCGACATGTTCTCACCAGGTAGGTGTCACCATGTTCTCACCAGGTAGGTGTCACCATGTTCTCACCAGGTACGTGTCACCATGTTCTCACCAGGTAGGTGTCACCATGTTCTCACCAGGTAGGTGTCACCATGTTCTCACCAGGTACGTGTCGACATGTTCTCACCAGGTAGGTGTCACCATGTTCTCACCAGGTAGGTGTCACCATGTTCTCACCAGGTAGGTGTCACCATGTTCTCACCAGGAACGTGTCACCATGTTCTCACCAGGTACGTGTCGACATGTTCTCACCAGGTAGGTGTCACCATGTTCTCACCAGGTAGGTGTCACCATGTTCTCACCAGGTACGTGTCGACATGTTCTCACCAGGTACGTGTCGACATGTTCTCACCAGGTAGGTGTCACCATGTTCTCACCAGGTAGGTGTCACCATGTTCTCACCAGGTAGGTGTCACCATGTTCTCACCAGGTAGGTGTCACCATGTTCTCACCAGGAACGTGTCACCATGTTCTCACCAGGTACGTGTCGACATGTTCTCACCAGGTAGGTGTCACCATGTTCTCACCAGGTAGGTGTCACCATGTTCTCACCAGGTAGGTGTCACCATGTTCTCACCAGGAACGTGTCACCATGTTCTCACCAGGTACGTGTCGACATGTTGTCACCAGGAACGTGTCGACATGTTCTCACCAGGAACGTGTCACCATGTTCTCACCAGGTACGTGTCGACATGTTCTCACCAGGTAGGTGTCACCATGTTCTCACCAGGTAGGTGTCACCATGTTCTCACCAGGTACGTGTCGACATGTTCTCACCAGGTACGTGTCGACATGTTCTCACCAGGTAGGTGTCACCATGTTCTCACCAGGTAGGTGTCACCATGTTCTCACCAGGTAGGTGTCACCATGTTCTCACCAGGAACGTGTCGACACGTTCTCCTTCCCAACCCACCAAACACAGCAGCTTGCTCCGTGGCCTCACGCTTCACACTGACCCTCCACGTTCCTGGTGACAACGTGTCGACACGTTGTCACCAGGAACGTGTCGACACGTTGTCACCAGGAACGTGTCGACACGTTGTCACCAGGAACGTGTCGACACGTTCTCCTTCCCAACCCACCAAACACAGCAGCTTGCTCCGTGGCCTCACGCTTCACACTGACCCTCCACGTTCCTGGTGACAACGTGTCGACACGTTGTCACCAGGAACGTGTCGACACGTTGTCACCAGGAACGTGTCGACACGTTCTCCTTCCCAACCCACCAAACACAGCAGCTTGCTCCGTGGCCTCACGCTTCACACTGACCCTCCACGTTCCTGGTGACAACGTGTGGACATGTTGTCACCAGGAACGTGTCGACACGTTGTCACCAGGAACGTGTCGACACGTTCCTGGTGACAACGTGTCGACACGTTCTCCTTCCCAACCCACCAAACACAGCAGCTTGCTCCGTGGCCTCACGCTTCACACTGACCCTCCACGTTCCTGGTGACAACGTGTCGACACGTTGTCACCAGGAACGTGTCGACACGTTCTCCTTCCCAACCCACCAAACACAGCAGCTTGCTCCGTGGCCTCACGCTTCACACTGACCCTCCACGTTCCTGGTGACAACGTGTCGACACGTTGTCACCAGGAACGTGTCGACACGTTGTCACCAGGAACGTGTCGACACGTTCTCCTTCCCAACCCACCAAACACAGCAGCTTGCTCCGTGGCCTCACGCTTCACACTGACCCTCCACGTTCCTGGTGACAACGTGTCGACACGTTGTCACCAGGAACGTGTCGACACGTTGTCACCAGGAACGTGTCGACACGTTGTCACCAGGAACGTGTCGACACGTTGTCACCAGGAACGTGTCGACACGTTCCTGGTGACAACGTGTCGACACGTTCTCCTTCCCAACCCACCAAACACAGCAGCTTGCTCCGTGGCCTCACGCTTCACACTGACCCTCCACGTTCCTGGTGACAACGTGTCGACACGTTGTCACCAGGAACGTGTCGACACGTTGTCACCAGGTAGGTGTCACCATGTTCTCACCAGGTAGGTGTCACCATGTTCTCACCAGGAACGTGTCGACACGTTCCTGGTGACAACGTGTGGACACGTTCTCCTTCCCAACCCACCAAACACAGCAGCTTGCTCCGTGGCCTCACGCTTCACACTGACCCTCCACGTTCCTGGTGACAACGTGTCGACACGTTGTCACCAGGAACGTGTCGACACGTTGTCACCAGGTAGGTGTCACCATGTTCTCACCAGGTAGGTGTCACCATGTTCTCACCAGGTAGGTGTCACCATGTTCTCACCAGGAACGTGTCGACACGTTCCTGGTGACAACGTGTGGACACGTTCTCCTTCCCAACCCACCAAACACAGCAGCTTGCTCCGTGGCCTCACGCTTCACACTGACCCTCCACGTTCCTGGTGACAACGTGTCGACACGTTGTCACCAGGAACGTGTCCACACGTTGTCACCAGGAACGTGTCGACACGTTCCTGGTGACAACGTGTGGACACGTTCTCCTTCCCAACCCACCAAACACAGCAGCTTGCTCCGTGGCCTCACGCTTCACACTGACCCTCCACGTTCCTGGTGACAACGAGTCGACATGTTGTCACCAGGAACGTGTCGACACGTTCTCCTTCCCAACCCACCAAACACAGCAGCTTGCTCCGTGGCCTCACGCTTCACACTGACCCTCCACGTTCCTGGTGACAACGTGTCGACACGTTGTCACCAGGAACGAGTCGACACGTTGTCACCAGGAACGTGTCGACACGTTGTCACCAGGAACGTGTCGACACGTTCTCCTTCCCAACCCACCAAACACAGCAGCTTGCTCCGTGGCCTCACGCTTCACACTGACCCTCCACGTTCTCCTTCCCAACCCACCAAACACAGCAGCTTGCTCCGTGGCCTCACGCTTCACACTGACCCTCCACGTTCCCCTTTGGCATCAGTTGTGCACAAGTAGTGTAGTGTGGTGTCGTGTAGTCAAGGCTCAGTGTTTTCGGTTTTTACCAGTTTTCACCGAAAAGTAGCCAGATTTTCAAACTGATTTTTTGTTTCCACGGATCCAAATGTTGTTCCTGTTCGTGTGAGGTTATGTAAAAGTGTCCTCTTGTGGCGAAATTCGGCATGCTGGATGGCTTTGAAAAATAGAAACCAAAAACGCTGAGCTTTGGGTGTAGTGTACTGTGTGTAGTGTTGTTAGTGTAGTGTCGTCATGTCGTGTCGTGTCCTAAATGTAGTGTTGTGTAGTGTGGTGTACTGTGTGTAGTGTAGATTATGAAGTGTAGTCTTGTGTGTGTAGTGTGTGTAGTGTAGTGTGGTGTGGGTAGTGTGTAGTGCAGTGTAGTGTAGTGTGTGGTGTAGTGTCGTGTGTGCAGTGTAGTGCAGTGTAGTTTTGTGTGTGCAGTGTCGTCGTGTCATATTGTGTGTGTAGTGTAGTGTGGTGTAGTGTGTGTGTAGTGTAGTGTAGTGTGTGTAGTGCAGTGTAGTGTGTGTGCAGTAGTGTAGTGTGTGTAGTGCAGTGTAGTGTGTGTAGTGCAGTGTAGTGTGTGTATAGTGTAGTGTAGTGTTCCAGTCACGTCGCCAGAATACTAGGATGGTGGTGTTTGACGTGTCTCTAAGCAGCGATATGTCAACACCTCCAGGTCTCTGACCTCCCAACACCTCCAGGTCTCTGACCTCCCAACACCTCCAGGTTTCTGACCTGACCACACCTCCAGGTCTCAGGTCTCTGACCTCACCACACCTCCAGGTCTCTGACCTCCCAACACCTCCAGGTTTCTGACCTGACCACACCTCCAGGTCTCTGACCTCACCACACCTCCAGGTCTCTGACCTCCCAACACCTCCAGGTCTCTGACCTCACCACACCTCCAGGTTTCTGACCTGACCACACCTCCAGGTCTCAGGTCTCTGACCTCACCACACCTCCAGGTCTCTGACCTCCCAACACCTCCAGGTCTCTGACCTCACCACACCTCCAGGTCTCTGACCTCACCACACCTCCAGGTCTCTGACCTCACCACACCTCCAGGTTTCTGACCTGACCACACCTCCAGGTCTCAGGTCTCTGACCTCACCACACCTCCAGGTCTCTGACCTCCCAACACCTCCAGGTCTCTGACCTCACCACACCTCCAGGTCTCTGACCTCACCACACCTCCAGGTCTCTGACCTCACCACACCTCCAGGTCTCTGACCTCACCACACCTCCAGATCTCTGACCTCCCAACACCTCCAGGTCTCTGACCTCACCATACCTCCAGGTCTCTGACCTCACCACACCTCCAGGTTTCTGACCTGACCACACCTCCAGGTCTCAGGTCTCTGACCTCACCACACCTCCAGGTCTCTGACCTCCCAACACCTCCAGGTTTCTGACCTCACCACACCTCCAGGTCTCTGACCTCACAACACCTCCAGGTCTCTGACCTCACCACACCTCCAGGTCTCTGACCTCCCAACACCTCCAGGTCTCTGACCTCACAACACCTCCAGGTTTCTGACCTCACCACACCTCCAGGTCTCAGGTCTCTGACCTCACCACACCTCCAGGTCTCAGGTCTCTGACCTCACAACACCTCCAGGTTTCTGACCTCACCACACCTCCAGGTCTCTGACCTCACAACACGTCCAGGTTTCTGACCTCACCACATCTCCAGGTCTCAGGTCTCTGACCTCACCACACCTCCAGGTCTCTGACCTCACCACACCTCCAGGTCTCTAACCTCACAACACCTCTAGGTCTCTGACCTCACAACACCTCCAGGTTTCTGACCTCACCACACCTCCAGGTCTCTGACCTCACCACACCTCCAGGTTTCTGACCTCACCACACCTCCCGCCTCCACTTCACATGACTGTCAGTGGTGATGAAGGCCACGTCGGTGTTGCGTGACTGTGGCGTTTCTGTCGCCGTCCCTCTGGTTCGGGTCTAGAAGGCAGCGTTTAAGGTGGTTTGGTCAGTAGTAGGTTAAGGTGGTTCGGTCATTAGTAGGTTAAGGTGGTTTGGTCAGTAATAGGTTAAGGTGGTTCGGTCATTAGTAGGTTAAGGTGGTTTGGTCAGTAGTAGGTTAAGGTGGTTTGGTCAGTAGTAGGTTGAGGTGGTTTGGTCAGCAGTAGGTTAAGGTGGTTTGGTCAGTAGTAGGTTAAGGTGGTTTGGTCAGTAGTAGGTTAAGGTGGTTTGGTCAGCAGTAGGTTAAGGTGGTTTGGTCAGTAGTAGGTTAAGATGGTTTGGACAGTAGTAGGTTGAGGTGGTTTGGTCAGTAGTAGGTTAAGGTGGTTTGGTCAGCAGTAGTTTAAGGTGGTTTGGTCAGTAGTAGGTTGAGGTGGTTTGGTCAGTAGTAGGTTGAGGTGGTTTGGTCAGCAGTAGGTTGAGGTGGTTTGGTCGGTAGTAGGTTAAGGTGGTTTGGTCGGTAGTAGGTTAAGGTGGTTTGGTCGGTAGTAGGTTAAGGTGGTTTGGTCGGCAGTAGGTGAAGGTGGTTTGGTCGGCAGTAGGTTAAGGTGGTTCGGTCAGTAGCAGGTTAAGGTGGTTCGGTCAGCAGTAGATTAAGGTGGTTCGGTCAGCAGTAGGTTAAGGTGGTTCGGTCAGTAGTAGGTTAAGGTGGTGTGGTCAGTAGTAGGTTAAGGTGGTGTGGTCAGTAGTAGGTTAAGGTGGTTTGGTCAGTAGTAGGTTAAGGTGGTGTGGTCAGTAGTAGGTTAAGGTGGTTTGGTCAGCAGTAGATTAAGGTGGTTTGGTCAGCAGTAGGTTAAGGTGGTGTGGTCAGTAGTAGGTTAAGGTGGTGTGGTCAGTAGTAGGTTAAGGTGGTTTGGTGGTTTGGTCGGCAGTAGGTGAAGGTGGTTTGGTCAGCAGTAGATTAAGGTGGTTTGGTCAGCAGTAGGTGAAGGTGGTTTGGTCAGCAGTAGATTAAGGTGGTTTGGTCAGCAGTAGGTTAAGTTGGTGTGGTCAGTAGTAGGTTAAGGTGGTGTGATCAGTAGTAGGTTAAGGTGGTTTGGTCAGTAGTAGGTTAAGGTGGTGTGGTCAGTAGTAGGTTAAGGTGGTGTGATCAGTAGTAGGTTGAGGTGGTTTGGTCAGCAGTAGGTTGAGGTGGTTTGGTCAGTAGTAGGTTAAGGTGGTTTGGTGGTTTGGTCAGCAGTAGGTTAAGGTGGTTTGGTCGGCAGTAGGTTAAGGTGGTTCGGTCAGTAGTAGGTTAAGGTGGTTTAGTCAGCAGTAGGTTAAGGTGGTTTGGTCAGTAGTAGGTTAAGGTGGTTTAGTCAGCAGTAGGTTAAGGTGGTTTGGTCAGTAGTAGGTGTTCTTTGGGAGTCTTCATCCTCATCCCATGAGTGCACACCACCTTTACTTGGTTAGGTTGTTATGACGCCTCTCTCACACACACACACCCGGACCACTGTTGCAACACAACGTTTTGAACATAACATTCAACACAACCCCAATACAACACAACACAATACCACACAATACAACACAACACAATACCACACAATACAATACAATACAACACAACACAATACAATACCACACAATACTACACAGCACAATACAATACCACACAACACAATATAATACAACACAACACAATACAGCACAATGCAATATAACACAATACAATTCAACGCAATACATTACAATACAACACAACAAAACAAAACACAACACAATACAACACAATACAATACACCACAATACAATACAACACAATACAACACAACAGAATACAATACCACACAACACAATACAATAAAATAAAATACAACACAAGACAATACAATACAATCCTTGCTAAAATATCGTAAATAAATTCACACACACACAGTGTGTGTGTCTACCCCCGCCCCCCCCCCCGCCCCTACCCCTCCAACTGCCCCAGCATACCAGGCGAACCTGCCACCAGGTCTGCATATAAGCTTGTGTGTGTGTGTGTGTACTGAATACAGTGAACAGTGTCAGGATAGTCTTTACAACTTGAGTGTGTTCATTTCAGATGAATGAGCCCGAACGCAGGTTGGAATACTGGATGAAGGATGAAGGATGAATGATGAAGATGGATGAAGGATGAAGGATGGGAAGTCGTGCTGACATTCTCTGTTATTCCTCCTCCGTCAATGATTCATGAGCTGACTGCTCATCCATTATGGATGAAGCAAACATCTCTTCACTTCCACCAGCTCTAATCACACGCCCCCATAGAAATCATCTGATGTGGTTTAGCCTCAGACCTCCTGAAGCCTCCTCACCACCTCGACATCCCAGCACACATACACACACACACACACACACACACACACACACAGAGTTTCACTTTTCTTCTCTCCATCAGCTGCTCCGTCAGGTCGGGCGTAGGACATTGGTCGTCCATGGTAACAGCATTGTGGGACATTCCGTGGTCCTCGTCTCATCAGGCACAGCTGACGTCATAGGAGGACAGACGGAAGGATTAGGGACTATATTCCAGCCACTTGACAGAAGGTCGTGTAGGGCCGCTACGTCTTTACTCTTTATTTCTTATTTCGGAATCCTGGAACTTGTTCTGCTCCGCCATCTCTTCCCATGAAGTCCACACACACACGAGCAGAGCAGCTCCTCCTCCTCCCTCCTCCTGCCAGAGTCTGAGGTCCTCATGAACCAGTCCGCATGATGGACATGCCCCTAGCGTTACCACATGACCACACCACCGTCTGCTTCACCACTACCACCTGACCACACCACCTTCTGCTTCACCACTACCACCTGACCCCACCACCTTCCAAGAGTTGGTCCGTTGTTCCACAGCCAGGATGGAATCCACATTGTTCCTCCTGGATCCGGGGTGCGAAACTCCATCACCGACACTTATCGAGGTGGAGAGTTGACTGTGTACTCTTTGTGTTTGACTTCCACTTCTTCTGAACGACAAAGTGTTTCTGTAAAACCAATACTATAAGCTATAAACTGTTATCTATGAAGTATGTTTGATCTATTAACTATGTGTTATCATATATTAACTGTGTAATACTCTATGTGTAACAATCTATAAACTATATGTTATAATCTGTAAACTATGTTTTATAATCTATTAACTGTGTAATTATCTATTAGTTATAATCTATTAACTATTTTTAATAATCTATTGACTATGTCTTATAATTTGTTAAGTATCTGTTATATTGTATTAACTATATGTAATAATCTACTAACTATGTGTAATAGTCTTATATGTGTTATAATCTATTAACTATGTGTAATATCTACTGTGTAATAATCTATCAACTGTGTAATAACCTATTGACTGTTATAATCTATAAACGATGTGTTATAGTCTATTAATTATGTTATAATCTAACTAATTAACTATGTTATAGTCTATAAACTATTTGTTATAATCTATATCATATATGTCATATTTTATACTGTTTAATAATTTATTAACTGCATAATAATCTTAATCTATTAACTAACAATCTATTAACTGTAATAATATATTAACTATGTGTTATAATTTATTAAGTGTTTATTAATCGAATACTGTTATAATCTATTAACTATGTGTTATATTCTATTTATTGTGTAATAATATTTTAACTGTTACAATCTATTAACGATGTGTAATAATCTAATATTGTGTTATAATCTATAAAATATTTGTCATAACCTATATGCTATGTGTTATATTCTATAAAGTATGCTATAATCTATAAGAATCTATAAAATCATTTTAAAATGTGTCATTGTACTTTTACTTTTCTTTTTGCCGTTCATATATTCACCTCACAGCAAGAAGGTCCTGGGTTCGAGCCCCGGAGTAGTCCAACCTTGAGGGTCGTCCCAAATTGTCTCTTTGTGGAGTTTGCATGTTCCCCCCGTGTCTGTGGCGGGTTTCCTCTGGGTGATCCAGAGCCTTCAGTCATTCTGCCCCCACCTTGACTACCATGAGGTCTAGAGCCTTCAGTCATTCTGCCCCCACCTTGATTACCATGAGGTCTAGAGCCTTCAGTCATTCTGCCCCCACCTTGACTACCATGAGGTCTAGAGCCTTCAGTCATTCTGCCCCCACCTTGACTACCATGAGGTCTAGAGCCTTCAGTCATTCTGCCCCCACCTTGACTACCATGAGGTCTAGAGCCTTCAGTCATTCTGCCCCCACCTTGATTACCATGAGGTCTAGAGCCTTCAGTCATTCTGCCCCCACCTTGACTACCATGAGGTCTGGAGCCTTCAGTCATTCTGCCCCCACCTTGACTACCATGAGGTCTAGAGCCTTCAGTCATTCTGCCCCCACCTTGATTACCATGAGGTCTAGAGCCTTCAGTCATTCTGCCCCCACCTTGACTACCATGAGGTCTAGAGCCTTCAGTCATTCTGCCCCCACCTTGACTACCATGAGGTCTAGAGCAGTGGTGCCCAACCCTGCTCCTGGAGAGCTACCATCCTGCCGTTTTTCACTCCAACCCTAATTTAACATACCTGATTCCACTAATTACCTACTGACTAAGACCTTGATTAACTGAATCAGATGTGTTAAATCAGGGTTGGAGTGAAAACCGGCAGGAGGTTAGCTCTGCAGGAGCAGGGCTGGGCACCACTGCAATAGGAACACCATCAACATTAGTTACAGCTGCAGCGTAACATTCAACACACAATATCGTCCCACAACACAGAATCATAAACACATCAACGACAACTTCATCACAACCGGACTCCCCCAACTGCAACTGCCGTGTGAAGGACTCACGCCCCCTCGAGGGAAAATGCCAGACGAAGGGAGGTATCTACCAGGCTACGGTGACAAGAGAGGACAACGACAAAACAGAGACATACATGGGTCTAACAGAGGGGATATTCAAAAAGAGGTGTAATGCACACATGTGTAGCTTTACAAACAACCGTTTAAAGAATGTCACATGTTTAAGCCCTTATATTTGGTCACTGGTGGACAGAAACATTAATTATTCAACCTGCTGGAAAATCCTCCCAAAGAACAAAACATGTTCACCCAGCAGTAACATGTGTAACCTACGTGTAACAGAACATCCTCCCAAAGAACAAAACATGTTCACCCAGCAGTAACATGTGTAACCTATGTGTAACTGAACATCCTCCCAAAGAACTAAACATGTTCCCCCAGCAGTAACATGTGTAACCTATGTGTAACTGAACATCCTCCCAAAGAACAAAACATGTTCACCCAGCAGTAACATGTGTAACCTATGTGTAACTGAACATCCTCCCAAAGAACTAAACATGTTCCCCCAGCAGTAACATGTGTAACCTATGTGTAACTGAACATCCTCCCAAAGAACAAAACATGTTCACCCAGCAGTAACATGTGTAACCTACGTGTAACAGAACATCCTCCCAAAGAACAAAACATGTTCACCCAGCAGTAACATGTGTAACCTATGTGTAACTGAACATCCTCCCAAAGAACAAAACATGTTCTCCCAGCAGCAACATGTGTAACCTATGTGTAACTGAACATCCTCCCAAAGAACAAAACATGTTCACCCAGCAGTAACATGTGTAACCTATGTGTAACTGAACATCCTCCCAAAGAACAAAACATGTTCTCCCAGCAGCAACATGTGTAACCTATGTGTAACTGAACATCCTCCCAAAGAACAAAACATGTTCTCCCAGCAGTAACATGTGTAACCTATGTGTAACTGAACATCCTCCCAAAGAACTAAACATGTTCCCCCAGCAGTAACATGTGTAACCTATGTGTAACTGAACATCCTCCCAAAGAACAAAACATGTTCACCCAGCAGTAACATGTGTAACCTACGTGTAACAGAACATCCTCCCAAAGAACAAAACATGTTCTCCCAGCAGTAGCATGTGTAACCTATGTGTAACTGAACATCCTCCCAAAGAACTAAACATGTTCTCCCAGCAGCAACATGTGTAACCTATGTGTAACTGAACATCCTCCCAAAGAACAAAACATGTTCTCCCAGCAGTAACATGTGTAACCTATGTGTAACTGAACATCCTCCCAAAGAACAAAACATGTTCTCCCAGCAGCAACATGTGTAACCTATGTGTAACTGAACATCCTCCCAAAGAACAAAACATGTTCTCCCAGCAGTAACATGTGTAACCTATGTGTAACTGAACATCCTCCCAAAGAACAAAACATGTTCTCCCAGCAGTAACATGTGTAACCTATGTGTAACTGAACATCCTCCCAAAGAACAAAACATGTTCTCCCAGCAGTAACATGTGTAACCTATGTGTAACTGAACATCCTCCCAAAGAACAAAACATGTTCTCCCAGCAGTAACATGTGTAACCTATGTGTAACTGAACATCCTCCCAAAGAACTAAACATGTTCTCCCAGCAGTAACATGTGTAACCTATGTGTAACTGAACATCCTCCCAAAGAACAAAACATGTTCCCCCAGCAGTAACATGTGTAACCTATGTGTAACTGAACATCCTCCCAAAGAACAAAACATGTTCTCCCAGCAGTAACATGTGTAACCTATGTGTAACTGAACATCCTCCCAAAGAACTAAACATGTTCTCCCAGCAGTAACATGTGTAACCTATGTGTAACTGAACATATTTGATCATCTGCAAACCACAAATGTCCACATTGAATAACAGGAATGGATTGGCCAGCAGTTGCAGACATAGATATAAGCACCTATTTTGTAATTAGAAATAAATCATGACAATAGACAAATACCACCCCCCCCCCCATTGGACCGTTAGCGATCACGTGTTTTTGAACTTTTGAATGTCGCACCTCTCCCTTCCCCATTAGATGCTGTACATGTGACGTGCATGACGAGCCAGTAAGTGGTGTGTTCTCTCCTGAGCAGCTTATTGACAGCTGATGATTGCTTATGGCATCAAACAGGCTTGTACTGTCTCATAAAGAATTTACTGGACTCTGTGTTGATATATATATAATTATATATATATATATATGTGTGTGTGTGTAGGTAATTTATTTTAGTCAGATGTGCACCTGAGACAAATCAAATGTGAGTCAAGCACAGAAGGCCAGCAGGAGAAAGCTGGGTGAGCGTGTATTAAAGTAAAGTGTTTGGTAGTATTTCAGATGCAGAGCTCGTGACGGGCTCATTCTGGCTAACTGATAATAGTAATAATACTGCTTTATGCTTTGTTATATAAACCTGTCAACACCTGTTTTGTTTTGTTTGGGGTGAGATGTAGCGGCGTGATGTCTTCTCGCACATGTAACATCTCATTAATTAATTAAACGGTTAACAGATTATCTTCTTCTAATTAATTAATGATACGGTTAATCGATTAACATATTCCAATTAATTAATGAAACGGTTAATCGATTAACTTCTAATCAATTAATGAAACGGTTAATCGATTAACTTCTAATTAATTGATGAAACGGTTAAGCGATTAATTTCTAATGAATGAAACTGTTAATCGATTAACATCTAATTATTTAATTAAATTATTAATCGATTAACATATTCCAATTAATTAATGAAACGGTTAATCGATTAACTTCTAATTAATGAATGAAATGGTTAATCAATTAACATCTACTAATTAATTAATGAAATGGTTAATCACCCAGTCACTCATGTCAGTCAATCCTGTCAATACTGACCGGAATGAAAGGATTAATTGGATGATGTGACTAGTGATTAGATAGATGTAGGTTGAATAATCACATGGCAACATGAAAGGCAGGTCATGTGAAGCTGAGCTGCTGGTAGCTGATGGAAACTACGTCAACATTTAAAAACACACTAGTCAAGATTTTCCTTTTGAACACAGACATGAAGCTACTGAACACAGACATGAAGCTGCTGAACACAGACATGAAGCTGCTGAACACAGACATGAAGCTACTGAACAGACATGAAGCTGCTGAACACAGGCATGAAGCTACTGAACACAGGCATGAAGCTACTGAACACAGACATGAAGTTGCTGAACAGACATGAAGCTGCTGAACACAGGCATGAAGCTACTGAACACAGGCATGAAGCTACTGAACACAGACATGAAGTTGCTGAACACAGACATGAAGCTGCTGAACACAGGCATGAAGCTACTGAACACAGACATGGAACTGTTGAACACAGACATGAAGCTGCTGAACAAAGACATGAAGCTACTGAACACAGACATGAAGCTGCTGAACACAGTCATGACGCTACTTAAAGACACGAAGTTGCTGAACACAGACATGAAGCTACTGAACACAGACATGAAGCTGCTGAACAGACATGAAGCTACTGAACACAGTCATGACGCTGCTGAACACATACATGAAGCTGCTGAACACAGACATGAAGCTGCTGAACACAGGCATGAAGCTACTGAACACAGACATGAAGCTGCTGAACACAGTCATGACGCTACTTAACAAAGACACGAAGTTGCTGAACACAGACATGAAGCTATTGAACACAGACATGAAGCTACTGAACACAGGCATGAAGCTACTGAACAGACATGAAGCTGCTGAACACAGACATGAAGCTGCTGAACACAGACATGAAACTGTTGAACACAGACATGAAGCTGCTGAACAACGACATGAAGCTACTGAACACAGACATGAAGCTGCTGAACACAATCATGATGCTACTTAACAAAGACACGAAGTTGCTGAACATAGACATGAAGCTACTGAACACAGACATGAAGCTGCTGAACACATACATGAAGCTACTAAACACAGGCATGAAGCTGCTGAACAAACATGAAGCTACTGAGCACAGACATGAAGCTACTGAACACAGACATGAAGCTACTTAACACAGACATGAAGCTACTGAACACAGACATGAAGCTGCTGAACACAGACATGCAGCTACTGAACACAGACATGAAACTGCTGAACACAGACATGAAGCAACTTAACACAGACATGAAGCTGCTGAACACAGACATGAAACTGCTGAACACAGGCATGAAGCTACTTAACACAGATATGAAGCTACTGAACACAGACATGAAGGTATTTAACACAGACATGACGCTACTGAACACAGACATGAAGGTATTTAACACAGACATGACGCTACTTAACACAGCACGCTAATCAACGCTCTGTCTAATCAATCCCTAAAGAGACAGCGACTGTCATCGGGGAGTTGCTCCAGATTGCTATCACATGGCCTGACAGGGTGTTTAACCCTAAAGCTGAAACACATGGACGGGGCGCGTCTGAAGGTGGTGTCTGGATCAGGTTTCAGGGCTCGTTGAGCTGGCATCCCTCAGAAACTATGCCAAGAGGTTTGTGCTTTCAGACTAATGCTGTGAAACTATCTGACACAGAAACTGTCTGATGTGGTCTGCGGCGTGTTCACATGGCTTTTTCCAGTAATCCTGGTTCACCATCTTTGGTCAAACTGCATTTACACACAGGCTGTCCCTCCCTCGTGTGGGATTCCTGCTGAAGCTGCAGGTCTGGCTGCTGAAACAGCCTCTCAGCGCAAGAGAAGAGAAGAAGAAAAGGAAGTTTTGTTATTGGACGGATGTTTGACACAGATCCTCCAGAGGAACAACAGCCCGGCTTCATTCAAACCTTTATTTACTCTGATTGAATCCGACAGGCTGTTGGCACACCGTCTCATCAACACCAGTCTACCAGACCTTAACCAGTCAGCGTTCACAGACACTCACTGAGGTCACACATCTTGCTCAGAGGCACACTGGCAGTGGTTGTTAAGGGATGATGGTTACCCCTGTTTGGGAATCTGAACCACTGAACTTGTGAGCACAAGCTTGCTGTTCCTGCCCTCGGGCTCCGGCTGCCACGGCAACTGTACAACCTCCATGACCCCCCCCCCGGGGTTTCCTCCTGTCGATGCTGGCGAAGTAAACTCCACAACCCATCAGAGCGTTAGATGAGACACACACACACATTTGCTTGCTCGCTCGTTCACATTTGAACCGGTGCTGGTGCCGTCACCTGGAATTCGGTACTGGAACTGAACAGCACCTTCTTTTCGGTACCTTACTTTCTCTGCAAAAACAAAAATGTAACGTCAGCTGTAAAAAATAAGTAAATAAGCACGAATCCGTCCAGACCCATGGCGCCCACCAAGTGTGGAGTCAGTCACAGTGCCGGCCCGCTGCCTAGGCAGGATAGGCAAATACTAGCGGCACAAGATGCTCTAGGGGGTGTTCAACTTTGACCTTAAAAATATATACATGCACATATGTATACACACACACACACACACGCATCCCTCCTATGAATGTAAACAGTGTTTGAGGACCGCTGTGAGTGACAGCTCTGACGTGTGAGTGACATCTCTAACCTGTGAGTGACAGCTCTGACACGTGTGCTGTTCAGCTCAGAGATCCTGAATCACGTAGGAACTGCTTCCTTCACTCCTTCTCTTCTCTTCTGATGTTCTTACTTTTCTTTCTCCTCCCCAAGTCTTCGGTGTGGCTGAAGGTCACCGTGAATGATGCGCTCTGTGCTGCAGCAAATCCCCAAGCTCCCAGCAGGCCAGCGGACCCCAATCCCAACCCATCAGAACCAGATCCAGAACCAAACCAGCACAAGAACCATGTGAGGGGTGTGACAGAGGTCAGAGTCCAAAAGCAGCACTGTGTCAACATGTAAAGGTGACTGGTTTCATGAGTTTCTTTGTTTGTTTGTTTTTAAAATAAGTCACCTTTACATATTGCAGTCCTGCTGACCATCCAGGCCATCCAGGACATCACTACAGGTACCACCATCCAGGACATCACTACAGGTATGACCATCCAGGACATCACTACAGGTACGACCGTCCAGGACATCACTACAGGTATGACCGTCCAGGACATCACTACAGGTATGACCGTCCTGGACATCACTACAGGTATGACCATCCAGGACATCATTACAGGTATGACCATCCAGGACATCATTACAGGTATGAGCGTCCAGGACATCACTACAGGTATGACCATCCAGGACATCACTACAGGTATGACCGTCCAGGACATCCCTACAGGTACGACCGTCCAGGACATCACTACAGGTACGACCGTCCAGGACATCACTACAGGTACGACCATCCAGGACATCACTACAGGTACGACCATCCAGGACATCACTACAGGTATGACCATCCAGGACATCACTACAGGTATGACCATCCAGGACATCACTACAGGTACAACCGTCCAGGACATCACTACAGGTACGACCATCCAGGACATCACTACAGGTATGACCGTCCTGGACATCACTACAGGTATGACCATCCAGGACATCACTACAGGTATGACCGTCCAGGACATCACTACAGGTACGACCATCCAGGACATCACTACAGGTATGACCGTCCTGGACATCACTACAGGTACGACCATCCAGGACATCACTACAGGTACGACCGTCCAGCGCATCACTACAGGTACGACCGTCCAGGTACAGGTATGACCATCCTGGACATCACTACAGGTACGACCGTCCAGGTACAGGTATGACCATCCTGGACATCACTACAGGTACGACCGTCCAGGACATCACTACAGGTATGACCGTCCAGGTACAGGTATGACCATCCTGGACATCACTACAGGTATGACCGTCCTGGACATCACTATAGGTATAACCGTCCAGCGCATCACTACAGGTATGACCGTCCAGGACATCACTACAGGTATGACCATCCTGGACATCACTACAGGTATGACCGTCCAGGACATCACTACAGGTATGACCGTCCTGAACATCACTACGGGTATGACCGTCCTGGACATCACTACAGGTACGACCGTCCAGGACATCACTACAGGTATGACCGTCCTGGACATCGCTACAGGTATGACCGTCCAGGACATCACTACAGGTATGACCGTCCTGGACATCACTACAGGTATGACCGTCCAGCGCATCACTACAGGTACGACCGTCCAGGTACAGGTATGACCATCCTGGACATCACTACAGGTACGACCGTCCAGGTACAGGTATGACCGTCCAGGTACAGGTATGACCATCCTGGACATCACTACAGGTATGACCGTCCTGGACATCACTACAGGTATGACCGTCCAGCGCATCACTACAGGTACGACCGTCCAGGTACAGGTATGACCATCCTGGACATCACTACAGGTACGACCGTCCAGGTACAGGTATGACCATCCTGGACATCACTACAGGTACGACCGTCCAGGTACAGGTACGACCGTCCAGGTACAGGTATGACCATCCTGGACATCACTACAGGTAAGACCGTCCAGGTACAGGTATGACCGTCCAGGTACAGGTATGACCATCCTGGACATCACTACAGGTATGACCATCCAGGACATCACTACAGGTATGACCGTCCAGGTACAGGTATGACCATCCTGGACATCACTACAGGTATGACCGTCCTGGACATCACTACAGGTATGACCATCCAGGACATAGCTACAGGTACGACCGTCCAGGACATCACTACAGGTATGACCGTCCAGGTACAGGTATGACCATCCAGGACATCACTACAGGTATGACCGTCCTGGACATCACTACAGGTATGACCATCCAGGACATCACTACAGGTATGACCGTCCTGGACATCACTACAGGTATGACCATCCAGGACATCACTACAGGTATGACCGTCCAGGACATCACTACAGGTATGACCATCCAGGACATCACTACAGGTACGACCATCCAGGACATCACTACAGGTATGACCATCCTGGACATCACTACAGGTATGACCGTCCAGGACATCACTACAGGTACGACCATCCAGGACATCACTACAGGTATGACCGTCCTGGACATCACTACAGGTACGACCATCCAGGACATCACTACAGGTATGACCATCCAGGACATCACTACAGGTACGACCGTCCAGCGCATCACTACAGGTACGACCGTCCAGGTACAGGTATGACCATCCTGGACATCACTACAGGTACGACCGTCCAGGTACAGGTATGACCATCCTGGACATCACTACAGGTACGACCGTCCAGGACATCACTACAGGTATGACCGTCCAGGTACAGGTATGACCATCCTGGACATCACTACAGGTATGACCGTCCTGGACATCACTATAGGTATAACCGTCCAGCGCATCACTACAGGTATGACCGTCCTGGACATCACTACAGGTATGACCGTCCTGGACATCACTACAGGTATGACCGTCCTGGACATCACTACAGGTACGACCGTCCTGGACATCACTACAGGTATGACCGTCCAGCGCATCACTACAGGTACGACCGTCCAGGTACAGGTATGACCATCCTGGACATCCCTACAGGTACGACCGTCCAGGTACAGGTATGACCGTCCAGGTACAGGTATGACCATCCTGGACATCACTACAGGTATGACCATCCTGGACATCACTACAGGTATGACCGTCCAGCGCATCACTACAGGTATGACCGTCCTGGACATCACTACAGGTATGACCGTCCAGCGCATCACTACAGGTACGACCGTCCAGGTACAGGTATGACCATCCTGGACATCACTACAGGTACGACCGTCCAGGTACAGGTATGACCGTCCAGGACATCACTACAGGTATGACCGTCCAGCGCATCACTACAGGTACGACCGTCCAGGACATCACTACAGGTATGACCGTCCAGGTACAGGTATGACCATCCTGGACATCACTACAGGTATAGGGCCTGGATTGCTTGGGAAGGGGGCAGACATACAGGGGTGGATGGGAAGGGGGCAGACATACAGGGTGGATGGGAAGGGGGCAGACATACAGGGTGGATGGGAAGGTGGGGCAGACATACAGGGGTGGATGGGAAGGGGGGCAGACATACAGGGGTGGATGGGAAGGGGGCAGGGTGGATGGGAAGGGGGGCAGACATACAGGGGTGGATGGGAAGGGGGGCAGGGTGGATGGGAAGGTGGGGCAGACATACAGGGGTGGATGGGAAGGGGGGCAGACATACAGGGGTGGATGGGAAGGGGGGCAGACATACAGGGGTGGATGGGAAGGGGGGCAGACATACAGGGGTGGATGGGAAGGGGGGCAGACATACAGGGGTGGATGGGAAGGGGGCAGGGTGGATGGGAAGGGGGGCAGACATACAGGGGTGGATGGGAAGGGGGGCAGGGTGGATGGGAAGGTGGGGCAGACATACAGGGGTGGATGGGAAGGGGGGCAGACATACAGGGGTGGATGGGAAGGGGGGCAGACATACAGGGGTGGATGGGAAGGGGGGCAGACATACAGGGGTGGATGGGAAGGGGGGCTAGGAGAGGGAGAAGCGGCAGCCACAGGCAACGCCAGCAGGACTCTCCCACTTAAACCCCCCCCCCCCCAGCAGCACTGTGGACTGAAGCTCAGGAAAAGAGGCTTCACAGCAGGCCAGAATCAGCACCAGTTCGGTTGTAAGTTGGTGAGAAATGGCGTGTGTGTCTGTCCCCCCGAGACAGACACAGAACTACACACCTCTCATTTCCTGTGCCGGGCCTCCAAAGGGCTCGCAAAGTAAGCCCGGGTCAAGGCCGTGTCCATGAAATGTTCAAATGAAAACTGTGTCGTAGGACTAAACTAAACACAGCGTCGGAAAGGTCTGGACCTGTAGAGTATCATCATGTCAGTCTGAAGGTTGCACTTGGCCCCTGCTTTGAAATATTGACCTCTGAACCTTGACCTGAGTGCATGTTTGAAGGCTCGTCATTCAGCAACAGAAGGGGCTACAGACATGGGACCACCCTTTATAGAGAGCTCTTGACTTCAGCCATGTGACTATACCCATATGGCTATAGTCACCAAGTGGGGGCGCTGTCAAATATGGTCAAAATTAATTTTCACCCATTTAACAATTAGATATTTAAAATCTGATCACACAAATGTGTTTCCCATCCCCTTAAGACCCCCACTGTACTCTCAATTCAGCATTTATAACTTCCAGTTCTAGGACACACACCGATATATTTAAAAACTACAATTCCTCTGAGCTGCGCCATACAGCTTGATACAAATCAGCGCCATAGTTGTAGTTCTCCCTGTTTGCAAAACGGTTGTAAATAGGGTCATGAAATATATATCTACAGAATATAGCAAATATTTACTGCAGCTGAAAGAGAAATTACAATGCACTTAGGCGGTTTATTTAAAAAAAACATACAAATGTTGATTTATTTAGGATATTTTAGCAAGTATTGTAGAAAAGCATTTTGGGGTTGTGTTCACTGTCAGAAACGCTGCATTCCAATCGTTTTCTGGTGAGACATGAAAGAATCTTCTAATCATCATATATATTCACTGAACAAAGATTAGGACAATAAAATTGAAATTTCTCACTAGAAATGTTATCAAAATGCATTGTAATGCCGAAACTGTCTCAAAATATTGTATTTCCCACTGAGAATAAAAGGAATGTCCCTTTTTTAATTCTTCGCAGACAGAAACTTGACAGTGGTGACGTGGACGCAGGCTCCATCAACACTGGCTTTAAAGGGAAACGTTGATACGAAACCTATTTCTGGTTCAGAAACATCCAGGCGTTAATGTTTCCATGGTTTGCCATTACAGATGTTCTAAGATGTAAAATGCCAACATTTTACTCCGGCGACTGGGTGTCCACCCCTTCTAAAGGGGAAGAAAAGCTGCCATTTAAACTGCCTGTGTTCACATGTCGTTCTGTGTACCATGGGAAACATATGATTCAACTCCTTCTGGATGACCCTGACCTGGATGAATGAGGACATTCACACATGAAAAACGTAGGAAACTCCTGCACTGCGACACGGTCCAATCTCATCAATTCATTAATTAGATTAATCTTCATGACTACGAGAATGAAAACGCGTGATACTGGGTCGGCCAAAAACACTGAACTAAACTGGCCAACTGGATCTGTGGTTTTCTGCTTTTGGCGTTAAAAAAAACGGCTCATTTTCTTATTTGGATTCGCTGAAACAGATAGTATGAAAACCCCTCTGACGTCATTAGAAACAGACAGTATGAACAATACCTCTGACGTCATTAGAAACAGACAGTATGAAAAACACCTCTGACGTCATTAGAAACAGACAGTATGAAAACCCCTCTGACGTCATTAGAAACAGACAGTATGAACAATACCTCTGACGTCATTAGAAACAGACAGTATGAAAAACACCTCTGACGTCATTAGAAACAGACAGTATGAAAACCCCTCTGACGTCATTAGAAACAGACAGTATGAAAACACCTCTGACGTCATTAGAAACAGACAGTATGAAAACCCCTCTGACGTCATTAGAAACAGACAGTATGAAAACCCCTCTGACGTCATTAGAAACAGACAGTATGAAAACCCCTCTGACGTCATTAGAAACAGACAGTATGAAAACCCCTCTGACATCATTAGAAACAGACAGTATGAAAACCCCTCTGACGTCATTAGAAACAGACAGTATGAACAATACCTCTGACATCATTAGAAACAGACAGTATGAAAACCCCTCTGACATCATTAGAAACAGACAGTATGAAAACCCCTCTGACATCATTAGAAACAGACAGTATGAACAATACCTCTGACGTCATTAGAAACAGACAGTATGAAAAATACCTCTGACGTCATTAGAAACAGACAGTATGAAAACCCCTCTGACGTCATTAGAAACAGACAGTATGAACAATACCTCTGACGTCATTAGAAACAGACAGTATGAAAAATACCTCTGACGTCATCAGAAACAGACAGTATGAAAACCCCTCTGACATCATTAGAAACAGACAGCATGAAAACCCCTCTGACGTCATTAGAAACAGACAGTATGAAAACCCCTCTGACATCATTAGAAACAGACAGTATGAAAACCCCTCAGACGTCATTAGAAACAGACAGTATGAAAACCCCTCTGACATCATTAGAAACAGACGGTATGAAAACACCTCTGACGTCATTAGAAACAGACAGTATGAAAACCCCTCTGACGTCATTAGAAACAGACAGTATGAACAATACCTCTGACGTCATTAGAAACAGACAGTATGAAAAACACCTCTGACATCATTAGAAACAGACAGTATGAAAACCCCTCTGACGTCATTAGAAACAGACAGTATGAAAACCCCTCTGACGTCATTAGAAACAGACAGTATGAAAACCCCTCTGACATCATTAGAAACAGACAGTATGAACAATACCTCTGACGTCATTAGAAACAGACAGTATGAAAACCCCTCTGACGTCATTAGAAACAGACAGTATGAACAATACCTCTGACGTCATTAGAAACAGACAGTATGAAAACCCCTCTGACGTCATTAGAAACAGACAGTATGAACAATACCTCTGACGTCATTAGAAACAGACAGTATGAAAACCCCTCTGACGTCATTAGAAACAGACAGTATAAAACCCCTCTGACGTCATTAGAAACAGACAGTATGAAAACCCCTCTGACGTCATTAGAAACAGACAGTATGAAAACCCCTCTGACGTCATTAGAAACAGACAGTATGAAAACCCCTCTGACGTCATTAGAAACAGACAGTATAAAACCCCTCTGACGTCATTAGAAACAGACAGTATGAAAACCCCTCTGACGTCATTAGAAACAGACAGTATGAAAACCCCTCTGACGTCATTAGAAACAGACAGTATAAAACCCCTCTGACGTCATTAGAAACAGACAGTATGAAAACCCCTCTGACATCATTAGAAACACAGCATGAAAACACCTCTGACGTCATTAGAAACAGACAGTATGAACAATACCTCTGACGTCATTAGAAACAGACAGTATGAACAATACCTCTGACGTCATTAGAAACAGAGTATGAACAATACCTCTGACGTCATTAGAAACAGACAGTATGAAAACCCCTCTGACGTCATTAGAAACAGACAGTATGAAAACCCCTCTGACGTCATTAGAAACAGACAGTATGAAAACCCCTCTGACGTCATTAGAAACAGACAGTATGAAAAACACCTCTGACGTCATTAGAAACAGACAGTATGAAAACCCCTCTGACATCATTAGAAACAGACAGTATGAACAATACCTCTGACGTCATTAGAAACAGACAGTATGAACAATACCTCTGACGTCATTAGAAACAGACAGTATGAAAACCCCTCTGACGTCATTAGAAACAGACAGTATAAAACCCCTCTGACGTCATTAGAAACAGACAGTATGAAAACCCCTCTGACATCATTAGAAACACAGCATGAAAACACCTCTGACGTCATTAGAAACAGACAGTATGAACAATACCTCTGACGTCATTAGAAACAGACAGTATGAACAATACCTCTGACGTCATTAGAAACAGACAGTATGAACAATACCTCTGACGTCATTAGAAACAGACAGTATGAACAACACCTCTGACGTCATTAGAAACAGACAGTATGAACAATACCTCTGACGTCATTAGAAACAGAGTATGAACAATACCTCTGACGTCATTAGAAACAGACAGTATGAACAATACCTCTGACGTCATTAGAAACAGACAGTATGAAAACCCCTCTGACGTCATTAGAAACAGACAGTATGAAAACCCCTCTGACGTCATTAGAAACAGACAGTATGAAAACCCCTCTGACATCATTAGAAACAGACAGTATGAAAACCCCTCTGACGTCATTAGAAACAGACAGTATGAAAACCCCTCTGACGTCATTAGAAACAGACAGTATGAACAATACCTCTGACGTCATTAGAAACAGACAGTATGAACAATACCTCTGACGTCATTAGAAACAGACAGTATGAAAACACCTCTGACGTCATTAGAAACAGACAGTATGAAAACCCCTCTGACGTCATTAGAAACAGACAGTATGAAAACCCCTCTGACGTCATTAGAAACAGACAGTATGAACAATACCTCTGACGTCATTAGAAACAGACAGTATGAACAATACCTCTGACGTCATTAGAAACAGACAGTATGAAAACACCTCTGACGTCATTAGAAACAGACAGTATGAACAATACCTCTGACGTCATTAGAAACAGAGTATGAACAATACCTCTGACGTCATTAGAAACAGACAGTATGAAAACCCCTCTGACATCATTAGAAACAGACGGTATGAAAACCCCTCTGACGTCATTAGAAACAGACAGTATGAAAACCCCTCTGACGTCATTAGAAACAGACAGTATGAAAACCCCTCTGACGTCATTAGAAACAGACAGTATGAAAACCCCTCTGACGTCATTAGAAACAGACAGTATGAAAACCCCTCTGACATCATTAGAAACAGACAGTATGAAAACACCTCTGACGTCATTAGAAACAGACAGTATGAACAATACCTCTGACGTCATTAGAAACAGAGTATGAACAATACCTCTGACGTCATTAGAAACAGACAGTATGAAAACCCCTCTGACGTCATTAGAAACAGACAGTATGAAAACCCCTCTGACGTCATTAGAAACAGACAGTATGAAAACCCCTCTGACGTCATTAGAAACAGACAGTATGAAAAACACCTCTGACGTCATTAGAAACAGACAGTATGAAAACCCCTCTGACATCATTAGAAACAGACAGTATGAACAATACCTCTGACGTCATTAGAAACAGACAGTATGAACAATACCTCTGACGTCATTAGAAACAGACAGTATGAAAACCCCTCTGACGTCATTAGAAACAGACAGTATAAAACCCCTCTGACGTCATTAGAAACAGACAGTATGAAAACCCCTCTGACGTCATTAGAAACACAGCATGAAAACACCTCTGACGTCATTAGAAACAGACAGTATGAACAATACCTCTGACGTCATTAGAAACAGACAGTATGAAAACCCCTCTGACATCATTAGAAACAGACAGTATGAACAATACCTCTGACGTCATTAGAAACAGACAGTATGAACAATACCTCTGACGTCATTAGAAACAGACAGTATGAAAACCCCTCTGACGTCATTAGAAACAGACAGTATAAAACCCCTCTGACGTCATTAGAAACAGACAGTATGAAAACCCCTCTGACATCATTAGAAACACAGCATGAAAACACCTCTGACGTCATTAGAAACAGACAGTATGAACAATACCTCTGACGTCATTAGAAACAGACAGTATGAACAATACCTCTGACGTCATTAGAAACAGACAGTATGAACAATACCTCTGACGTCATTAGAAACAGACAGTATGAACAACACCTCTGACGTCATTAGAAACAGACAGTATGAACAATACCTCTGACGTCATTAGAAACAGAGTATGAACAATACCTCTGACGTCATTAGAAACAGACAGTATGAACAATACCTCTGACGTCATTAGAAACAGACAGTATGAAAACCCCTCTGACGTCATTAGAAACAGACAGTATGAAAACCCCTCTGACGTCATTAGAAACAGACAGTATGAAAACCCCTCTGACATCATTAGAAACAGACAGTATGAAAACCCCTCTGACGTCATTAGAAACAGACAGTATGAAAACCCCTCTGACGTCATTAGAAACAGACAGTATGAACAATACCTCTGACGTCATTAGAAACAGACAGTATGAACAATACCTCTGACGTCATTAGAAACAGACAGTATGAAAACACCTCTGACGTCATTAGAAACAGACAGTATGAAAACCCCTCTGACGTCATTAGAAACAGACAGTATGAAAACCCCTCTGACGTCATTAGAAACAGACAGTATGAAAACCCCTCTGACGTCATTAGAAACAGACAGTATGAACAATACCTCTGACGTCATTAGAAACAGACAGTATGAACAATACCTCTGACGTCATTAGAAACAGACAGTATGAAAACACCTCTGACGTCATTAGAAACAGACAGTATGAACAATACCTCTGACGTCATTAGAAACAGAGTATGAACAATACCTCTGACGTCATTAGAAACAGACAGTATGAAAACCCCTCTGACATCATTAGAAACAGACGGTATGAAAACCCCTCTGACGTCATTAGAAACAGACAGTATGAAAACCCCTCTGACGTCATTAGAAACAGACAGTATGAAAACCCCTCTGACGTCATTAGAAACAGACAGTATGAAAACCCCTCTGACGTCATTAGAAACAGACAGTATGAAAACCCCTCTGACATCATTAGAAACAGACAGTATGAAAACACCTCTGACGTCATTAGAAACAGACAGTATGAACAATACCTCTGACGTCATTAGAAACAGAGTATGAACAATACCTCTGACGTCATTAGAAACAGACAGTATGAAAACCCCTCTGACGTCATTAGAAACAGACAGTATGAAAACCCCTCTGACGTCATTAGAAACAGACAGTATGAAAACCCCTCTGACGTCATTAGAAACAGACAGTATGAAAAACACCTCTGACGTCATTAGAAACAGACAGTATGAAAACCCCTCTGACATCATTAGAAACAGACAGTATGAACAATACCTCTGACGTCATTAGAAACAGACAGTATGAACAATACCTCTGACGTCATTAGAAACAGACAGTATGAAAACCCCTCTGACGTCATTAGAAACAGACAGTATAAAACCCCTCTGACGTCATTAGAAACAGACAGTATGAAAACCCCTCTGACGTCATTAGAAACACAGCATGAAAACACCTCTGACGTCATTAGAAACAGACAGTATGAACAATACCTCTGACGTCATTAGAAACAGACAGTATGAACAATACCTCTGACGTCATTAGAAACAGACAGTATGAACAATACCTCTGACGTCATTAGAAACAGACAGTATGAACAACACCTCTGACGTCATTAGAAACAGACAGTATGAACAATACCTCTGACGTCATTAGAAACAGAGTATGAACAATACCTCTGACGTCATTAGAAACAGACAGTATGAACAATACCTCTGACGTCATTAGAAACAGACAGTATGAAAACCCCTCTGACGTCATTAGAAACAGACAGTATGAAAACCCCTCTGACGTCATTAGAAACAGACAGTATGAAAACCCCTCTGACATCATTAGAAACAGACAGTATGAAAACCCCTCTGACGTCATTAGAAACAGACAGTATGAAAACCCCTCTGACGTCATTAGAAACAGACAGTATGAACAATACCTCTGACGTCATTAGAAACAGACAGTATGAACAATACCTCTGACGTCATTAGAAACAGACAGTATGAAAACCCCTCTGACGTCATTAGAAACAGACAGTATGAAAACCCCTCTGACGTCATTAGAAACAGACAGTATGAAAACCCCTCTGACGTCATTAGAAACAGACAGTATGAAAACCCCTCTGACGTCATTAGAAACAGACAGTATGAACAATACCTCTGACGTCATTAGAAACAGACAGTATGAAAACCCCTCTGACGTCATTAGAAACAGACAGTATGAAAACCCCTCTGACGTCATTAGAAACAGACAGTATGAAAACCCCTCTGACGTCATTAGAAACAGACAGTATGAAAACCCCTCTGACGTCATTAGAAACAGACAGTATGAACAATACCTCTGACGTCATTAGAAACAGACAGTATGAACAATACCTCTGACGTCATTAGAAACAGACAGTATGAAAACACCTCTGACGTCATTAGAAACAGACAGTATGAACAATACCTCTGACGTCATTAGAAACAGAGTATGAACAATACCTCTGACGTCATTAGAAACAGACAGTATGAAAACCCCTCTGACATCATTAGAAACAGACGGTATGAAAACCCCTCTGACGTCATTAGAAACAGACAGTATGAAAACCCCTCTGACGTCATTAGAAACAGACAGTATGAAAACCCCTCTGACGTCATTAGAAACAGACAGTATGAAAACCCCTCTGACGTCATTAGAAACAGACAGTATGAAAACCCCTCTGACATCATTAGAAACAGACAGTATGAAAACACCTCTGACGTCATTAGAAACAGACAGTATGAACAATACCTCTGACGTCATTAGAAACAGAGTATGAACAATACCTCTGACGTCATTAGAAACAGACAGTATGAAAACCCCTCTGACATCATTAGAAACAGACGGTATGAAAACCCCTCTGACGTCATTAGAAACAGACAGTATGAAAACCCCTCTGACATCATTAGAAACAGACAGTATGAAAACCCCTCTGACGTCATTAGAAACAGACAGTATGAACAATACCTCTGACGTCATTAGAAACAGACAGTATGAACAATACCTCTGACGTCATTAGAAACAGACAGTATGAACAATACCTCTGACGTCATTAGAAACAGACAGTATGAAAACCCCTCTGACGTCATTAGAAACAGACAGTATGAAAACCCCTCTGACGTCATTAGAAACAGACAGTATGAAAACCCCTCTGACGTCATTAGAAACAGACAGTATGAAAACCCCTCTGACGTCATTAGAAACAGACAGTATGAAAACCCCTCTGACGTCATTAGAAACAGACAGTATGAAAACCCCTCTGACATCATTAGAAACAGACAGTATGAAAACACCTCTGACGTCATTAGAAACAGACAGTATGAACAATACCTCTGACGTCATTAGAAACAGAGTATGAACAATACCTCTGACGTCATTAGAAACAGACAGTATGAAAACCCCTCTGACGTCATTAGAAACAGACAGTATGAAAACCCCTCTGACGTCATTAGAAACAGACAGTATGAAAACCCCTCTGACGTCATTAGAAACAGACAGTATGAAAAACACCTCTGACGTCATTAGAAACAGACAGTATGAAAACCCCTCTGACATCATTAGAAACAGACAGTATGAACAATACCTCTGACGTCATTAGAAACAGACAGTATGAACAATACCTCTGACGTCATTAGAAACAGACAGTATGAAAACCCCTCTGACGTCATTAGAAACAGACAGTATAAAACCCCTCTGACGTCATTAGAAACAGACAGTATGAAAACCCCTCTGACGTCATTAGAAACACAGCATGAAAACACCTCTGACGTCATTAGAAACAGACAGTATGAACAATACCTCTGACGTCATTAGAAACAGACAGTATGAAAACCCCTCTGACATCATTAGAAACAGACAGTATGAACAATACCTCTGACGTCATTAGAAACAGACAGTATGAACAATACCTCTGACGTCATTAGAAACAGACAGTATGAAAACCCCTCTGACGTCATTAGAAACAGACAGTATAAAACCCCTCTGACGTCATTAGAAACAGACAGTATGAAAACCCCTCTGACATCATTAGAAACACAGCATGAAAACACCTCTGACGTCATTAGAAACAGACAGTATGAACAATACCTCTGACGTCATTAGAAACAGACAGTATGAACAATACCTCTGACGTCATTAGAAACAGACAGTATGAACAATACCTCTGACGTCATTAGAAACAGACAGTATGAACAACACCTCTGACGTCATTAGAAACAGACAGTATGAACAATACCTCTGACGTCATTAGAAACAGAGTATGAACAATACCTCTGACGTCATTAGAAACAGACAGTATGAACAATACCTCTGACGTCATTAGAAACAGACAGTATGAAAACCCCTCTGACGTCATTAGAAACAGACAGTATGAAAACCCCTCTGACGTCATTAGAAACAGACAGTATGAAAACCCCTCTGACATCATTAGAAACAGACAGTATGAAAACCCCTCTGACGTCATTAGAAACAGACAGTATGAAAACCCCTCTGACGTCATTAGAAACAGACAGTATGAACAATACCTCTGACGTCATTAGAAACAGACAGTATGAACAATACCTCTGACGTCATTAGAAACAGACAGTATGAAAACACCTCTGACGTCATTAGAAACAGACAGTATGAAAACCCCTCTGACGTCATTAGAAACAGACAGTATGAAAACCCCTCTGACGTCATTAGAAACAGACAGTATGAAAACCCCTCTGACGTCATTAGAAACAGACAGTATGAACAATACCTCTGACGTCATTAGAAACAGACAGTATGAACAATACCTCTGACGTCATTAGAAACAGACAGTATGAAAACACCTCTGACGTCATTAGAAACAGACAGTATGAACAATACCTCTGACGTCATTAGAAACAGAGTATGAACAATACCTCTGACGTCATTAGAAACAGACAGTATGAAAACCCCTCTGACATCATTAGAAACAGACGGTATGAAAACCCCTCTGACGTCATTAGAAACAGACAGTATGAAAACCCCTCTGACGTCATTAGAAACAGACAGTATGAAAACCCCTCTGACGTCATTAGAAACAGACAGTATGAAAACCCCTCTGACGTCATTAGAAACAGACAGTATGAAAACCCCTCTGACATCATTAGAAACAGACAGTATGAAAACACCTCTGACGTCATTAGAAACAGACAGTATGAACAATACCTCTGACGTCATTAGAAACAGAGTATGAACAATACCTCTGACGTCATTAGAAACAGACAGTATGAAAACCCCTCTGACGTCATTAGAAACAGACAGTATGAAAACCCCTCTGACGTCATTAGAAACAGACAGTATGAAAACCCCTCTGACGTCATTAGAAACAGACAGTATGAAAAACACCTCTGACGTCATTAGAAACAGACAGTATGAAAACCCCTCTGACATCATTAGAAACAGACAGTATGAACAATACCTCTGACGTCATTAGAAACAGACAGTATGAACAATACCTCTGACGTCATTAGAAACAGACAGTATGAAAACCCCTCTGACGTCATTAGAAACAGACAGTATAAAACCCCTCTGACGTCATTAGAAACAGACAGTATGAAAACCCCTCTGACGTCATTAGAAACACAGCATGAAAACACCTCTGACGTCATTAGAAACAGACAGTATGAACAATACCTCTGACGTCATTAGAAACAGACAGTATGAACAATACCTCTGACGTCATTAGAAACAGACAGTATGAACAATACCTCTGACGTCATTAGAAACAGACAGTATGAACAACACCTCTGACGTCATTAGAAACAGACAGTATGAACAATACCTCTGACGTCATTAGAAACAGAGTATGAACAATACCTCTGACGTCATTAGAAACAGACAGTATGAACAATACCTCTGACGTCATTAGAAACAGACAGTATGAAAACCCCTCTGACGTCATTAGAAACAGACAGTATGAAAACCCCTCTGACGTCATTAGAAACAGACAGTATGAAAACCCCTCTGACATCATTAGAAACAGACAGTATGAAAACCCCTCTGACGTCATTAGAAACAGACAGTATGAAAACCCCTCTGACGTCATTAGAAACAGACAGTATGAACAATACCTCTGACGTCATTAGAAACAGACAGTATGAACAATACCTCTGACGTCATTAGAAACAGACAGTATGAAAACCCCTCTGACGTCATTAGAAACAGACAGTATGAAAACCCCTCTGACGTCATTAGAAACAGACAGTATGAAAACCCCTCTGACGTCATTAGAAACAGACAGTATGAAAACCCCTCTGACGTCATTAGAAACAGACAGTATGAACAATACCTCTGACGTCATTAGAAACAGACAGTATGAAAACCCCTCTGACGTCATTAGAAACAGACAGTATGAAAACCCCTCTGACGTCATTAGAAACAGACAGTATGAAAACCCCTCTGACGTCATTAGAAACAGACAGTATGAAAACCCCTCTGACGTCATTAGAAACAGACAGTATGAACAATACCTCTGACGTCATTAGAAACAGACAGTATGAACAATACCTCTGACGTCATTAGAAACAGACAGTATGAAAACACCTCTGACGTCATTAGAAACAGACAGTATGAACAATACCTCTGACGTCATTAGAAACAGAGTATGAACAATACCTCTGACGTCATTAGAAACAGACAGTATGAAAACCCCTCTGACATCATTAGAAACAGACGGTATGAAAACCCCTCTGACGTCATTAGAAACAGACAGTATGAAAACCCCTCTGACGTCATTAGAAACAGACAGTATGAAAACCCCTCTGACGTCATTAGAAACAGACAGTATGAAAACCCCTCTGACGTCATTAGAAACAGACAGTATGAAAACCCCTCTGACATCATTAGAAACAGACAGTATGAAAACACCTCTGACGTCATTAGAAACAGACAGTATGAACAATACCTCTGACGTCATTAGAAACAGAGTATGAACAATACCTCTGACGTCATTAGAAACAGACAGTATGAAAACCCCTCTGACATCATTAGAAACAGACGGTATGAAAACCCCTCTGACGTCATTAGAAACAGACAGTATGAAAACCCCTCTGACATCATTAGAAACAGACGGTATGAAAACCCCTCTGACGTCATTAGAAACAGACAGTATGAAAACCCCTCTGACGTCATTAGAAACAGACAGTATGAAAACCCCTCTGACGTCATTAGAAACAGACAGTATGAACAACACCTCTGACGTCATTAGAAACAGACAGTATGAACAATACCTCTGACGTCATTAGAAACAGAGTATGAACAATACCTCTGACGTCATTAGAAACAGACAGTATGAAAAATACTGTCTGACACGTTAGCCCTTGGCTAATGGGTCGGACTAGTCCAACCCATTAGCCAAGGGCTAACGTGTCTACTTATCCTTACACTACCCCCCTCCTTCAGGTAGCGCGTCCGCGCGCATCCCACCTCTGACACCAATGTAGCGAATTAAGGGGGCAGTACGGGAACCGCCACACCCGGGACGCGAACCCCGGTCTCCCGTATCGCGGGCGACCACGTTAACCAGTCGACTAAATGGTGTGACCCCCTAACCAAGGCCTAGCGAGCCGTGATCGTTACAATATGCACAACTTGAAACTTGTCACCTGTTTGCTGGCAGGTGCAGGTGAAAGTGTGTCGTTGACATGTATCCACGGTAAATCTCGCAGCCATCGCGAAACACACGCTATTGTCAGCAGCACACGCCAACAAACGGGAAACTGGTATGACCGCTGCAGTAGAAACCGGAAGTCAGTGGACTACAGCTGTGCACAGATGCCATTGTACCCGTCCAATTAACCCGCTCTTCCGAGCCGTCCCGGTCGCTGCTCCAGCCCCTTTGCCGATCCAAGGAGGGCTGCAGACTACCACATGTCTCCTCTGATACATGTGGAGTCACCAGCCGCTTCTTTTCACCTGACCGTGTTGAGTTTCACCAGGGGGACGTCGCGCGTGGGAGGATCACGCTATTCCCCCCAGTTCCCCCTCCCCCCCGAACAGGCGCCCCGACCGACCAGAGGAGGCGCTAGTGCAGCGACCAGGACACAGTCTTTAGGGACGCATGACCAAGCCGGAGGTAACAGGGGGATTCGAACCTACGATCCCCGCGTTGGTAGGCAACGGAATAAACCGGCACTCTACCCGGAGAAATTCAGCCCATTACAGAAGTTCTGTTACGGAGGAAGCGAGGAAAGACAGCTTGCTAGGAGCTAGTAAGCAGAGTCCAATAGAAACTAAAGCATCGGTGCCGCTTCATTTGGGAAATAACAACAAAATGTCCACCTCGCCGTTCCATTTATTAGAACCGGAGTAAGTTTTTACGGGCAGGAAGCCATCAGGCTGACTCCACTGCTGGCACTTAAATGATGTAAGTAGTGTTTGGTGTTACAGCCATATCGAAACGCCAGTTACTTTCTTTTTAAATCAAGATTAATGTTATTCATAAGCCCAGAAAAAGCAGAAACCTCTAAGCCGGACATCTGCATTGATCCTAAGCCAAATTCCAAATGAAACAACAGACCCATAATGCTCTGTATATTACTCCATCCTGCAGCCCAGGGCCTTTTTCTGCCCTTCAAAACAATCAAACAGGATTTTGTGCCGGAAATGTCTGGCAGTGAAACTTTACATCTTGCCCCAGTTTAGACTGTGACATCCAGCAGGCCTCAGTGTGGCTGTACTGTACAGCGAGAAGAGCCTGAGATTTGATCACATTCCACTTTACCACCTTTTCTAGATGCAGCGGTTCCTCTGTGAGGACTTCAAAGCTTGCTAGCGCTCCTCCATAATGTAGTTTGAATGTGGGTCAGACATTAAAATGCATGAGCAGAGAGCAGAGAGCATGATGAAGTGCTGTGACACCGGGAGAAGAGAGAGAATAAAAATAACTGGGGAGATGGTCGGATGAAAAGCATTCAGCCCTGTTGTTCCTGAGCAGCCCAGCAGACTGGACTGTCACCGGGTAAATACTGTGACCCGCTGACAAACAGCACCAGGCTAAACAGAGTGCTGGCCTCGGCCCGCCCAGAAAATCTGAGATGCTTTCCCCTTTCTGCAAAACCAGCCGCTGCCGTCTCATCGACAACCACGGATTCTCAGGATCACACGTATACACGCGGGAATGTCTGACATGTGTCAGGGGTCAGAGAGCACAGATGACACGACAGAAACTTGTTGCAGAGAGATGTTTTTTTTCCATGACAGCGTCTACCCCCCCCCATATGACAATGGCTACCCCCCCCCATATGACAATGGCTACCCCCCCATATGACAGCGGCTACCCCCCCCCATGACAGCGTCTACCCCCCCCCATATGACAGTGGCTACCCCCCCATATGACAGCGTCTACCCCCCCCATATGACAATGGCTACCCCCCCATATGACAGCGGCTACCCCCCCCCCATATGACAGCGTCTACCCCCCCCATATGACAGCGGCTACCCCCCCCCATATGACAGCGGCTGCCTCCCGCTGTGTGTCTGTAAATGACTGAGGCATGAACTGCCCTTCATTTATGGATCCCAGAGAGCGTGGCCAAAAGTATGTGCTAATAGAGTACACTATAGTTTACACATAGTATGGTATAGTACAGTACAGTACAGTATAGCACAGCACAGCATAGTATAGTACAGTAAAGTATAGCATGGTACGGTACGGTGCAGTATAGTATAGTATAGTATGGTACGGTATACTATAGTATAGTATAGTATAGATGGTACAGTAAAGTATAGTAGTATGGTATTGTATGGTACTGCATGGTACCGTATAGTATAGTATAGTATAATATAGTATCGATGGTACAGTAAAGTATAGTAGTATGGCATTGTATGGTATTGTATGGTACTGCATGGTACCATATAGTATAGTATAGTATGGTACAGTATACTATAGTATAGTATAGATGGTACAGTAAAGTATAGTAGTATGGTATTGTATGGTATTGTATGGTACTGCATGGTACCATATAGTATAGTATAGTATAGTATAGTATAGTACAGTGTGTAGGTTTGAAATACAGGGCAGCTAAGGGAGGCGGAGCTCCCCTAAGAGACTGCTTTCAGAAATTCGGGGTAGCTCTTAGAGAAATTTAGGGGTAGCTCTTAAACATTGTCCATTTTGTGTCACAGCTTATAGAGTTTCGTCTGTACGTCAAGGTTCCTGAAATGAACGACATTAGTAAAAACAGGCCAACGTTGTGTTTATTCGCTCATAACGTTCCAATTTGCGCACACAAGTCTCCACTATATCAAACATAATGCCGTGTCTCTTGTGCCGTGGCCGTCCATGCACGGCCACGCACTCAAACCACCACGTTCACACCACCACTTGAGCTTCTCCTCACTGGTTTGGCTAGTTAACAAGTTGCCCTGTGGTCGCTTCTGGTTTAAGGGAAGAATCACACAATTTTACTTGCTTGAGCTGAGCGTTTGTGAGAACTGGCTCGAGTCCTGTTTACTACTGACGTCTTTGTGATGATTGTTATGTGATTCTGGCCCCTGACTGCGATGCAACCGGTCTGTTTTTATCAGACTAACTTGGGCGGCACAGTGGCCCAGTGGTTAACACTGTTTCTCACACAGCAAGAAGGTCCTGGGTTCGAACCCCAGGCCGTCCCAGGTCCTTTCTGTGTGGAGTTTGCATGTTCTCCCCGTGTCTGCGTGGGTTTCCTCCCACCATCAAAAAGACATGCATGTTAGGGTTCACACTCCTGTCTGTGCCCCTGAGCAAGGCAATGGAGAGAAGAACTGGAGTTGGTCCCCGGGTGCTGCACTGCTGCTGCACACTGCTGCTAGCTACACAGCTAGGATGGGGTAAATGCAGAGGATGAATTTCCCCTCGCAGGTTAATAAGAGTATATCGTATGTTAAGACGTAGGACAGGCTAGCCTACAGACACGTGTGGCATGTGTGCTGCACCTGCATCCTGTGTGCTGGATCTTGTGTGTTATTGTCATTTTATTTCATCCTCTGCTGTTTCAATTCGGTTTTTGCCTGCTGTTGAACAGCAGTGTGACGGGTGCTGTATTGTGGTGTACTACCATACTGGCGTTGCCTCCAGGATGTACCAAGTAGTATTTACCATGCAGCAGGCGTGTGTGTGTTGTGTTCAGAGTGTGGCTGTTGTCTTGCTTGCCTATGCGTTGTGTTAGACCAACAGCTGAGGCTGTGGTCACGTTCCCATGTGATGTAACCCGGGCCTGGTCCGTTTAGGAGCATAGCGCAAACCATTAGCCCATTCACTGTGTGGATTTCTATTTCTTTCTTTATTTCCTTTTGTTTTTTGCACGACTGATATAAAAACACTGCAATGGTGAATACATTTCCTGTCTCACTGTATTACCTGCATGACTGTCCCTGTATGAAATAAAATATAATACATTTCCTGTCTCACTGTATTACCTGCATGACTGTCCCTGTATGAAATAAAATAAAATACATTTCCTGTCTCACTGTGTTACCTGCATGACTGTCCCTGTATGAAATAAAATATAATACATTTCCTGTCTCACTGTGTTACCTGCATGACTGTCCCTGTATGAAATAAAATATAATACATTTCCTGTCTCACTGTGTTACCTGCATGACTGTCCCTGTATGAAATAAAATAAAATACATTTCCTGTCTCACTGTGTTACCTGCATGACTGTCCCTGTATGAAATAAAATATAATACATTTCCTGTCTCACTGTGTTACCTGCATGACTGTCCCTGTATGAAATAAAATATAATACATTACCTGTCTCACTGTGTTACCTGCATGACTGTCCCCGTATGAAATAAAATATAATACATTTCCTGTCTCACTATGTTACCTGCATGACTGTCCCTGTATGAAATAAAATATAATACATTTCCTGTCTCACTGTGTTACCTGCATGACTGTCCCTGTATGAAATAAAATATAATACATTTCCTGTCTCACTGTATTACCTGCATGACTGTCCCTGTATGAAATAAAATATAATACATTTCCTGTCTCACTGTGTTACCTGCATGACTGTCCCCGTATGAAATAAAATATAATACATTTCCTGTCTCACTGTTACCTGCATGACTGTCCCTGTATGAAATAAAATAAAATACATTTCCTGTCTCACTGTATTACCTGCATGACTGTCCCTGTATGAAATAAAATATAATACATTTCCTGTCTCACTGTTACCTGCATGACTGTCCCTGTATGAAATAAAATATAATACATTTCCTGTCTCACTGTTACCTGCATGACTGTCCCTGTATGAAATAAAATAAAATACATTTCCTGTCTCACTGTGTTACCTGCATGACTGTCCCTGTATGAAATAAAATATAATACATTTCCTGTCTCACTGTTACCTGCATGACTGTCCCTGTATGAAATAAAATATAATACATTTCCTGTCTCACTGTGTTACCTGCATGACTGTCCCTGTATGAAATAAAATATAATACATTTCCTGTCTCACTGTATTACCTGCATGACTGTCCCTGTATGAAATAAAATATAATACATTTCCTGTCTCACTGTGTTACCTGCATGACTGTCCCTGTATGAAATAAAATATAATACATTTCCTGTCTCACTGTGTTACCTGCATGACTGTCCCCGTATGAAATAAAATATAATACATTTCCTGTCTCACTGTGTTACCTGCATGACTGTCCCCGTATGAAATAAAATATAATACATTTCCTGTCTCACTGTATTACCTGCATGACCGTCCCTATATGAAATAAAATATAATACATTTCCTGTCTCACTGTGTTACCTGCATGACTGTCCCTGTATGAAATAAAATATAATACATTTCCTGTCTCACTGTTACCTGCATGACTGTCCCTGTATGAAATAAAATATAATACATTTCCTGTCTCACTATGTTACCTGCATGACTGTCCCTGTATGAAATAAAATATAATACATTTCCTGTCTCACTGTGTTACCTGCATGACTGTCCCTGTATGAAATAAAATATAATACATTTCCTGTCTCACTGTGTTACCTGCATGACTGTCCCTGTATGAAATAAAATATAATACATTTCCTGTCTCACTGTATTACCTGCATGACTGTCCCCGTATGAAATAAAATATAATACATTTCCTGTCTCACTGTGTTACCTGCATGACTGTCCCTGTATGAAATAAAATCTAATACATTTCCTGTCTCACTGTTACCTGCATGACTGTCCCCGTATGAAATAAAATATAATACATTTCCTGTCTCACTGTTACCTGCATGACTGTCCCTGTATGAAATAAAATATAATACATTTCCTGTCTCACTATGTTACCTGCATGACTGTCCCTGTATGAAATAAAATATAATACATTTCCTGTCTCACTGTGTTACCTGCATGACTGTCCCTGTATGAAATAAAATAAAATACATTTCCTGTCTCACTGTGTTACCTGCATGACTGTCCCTGTATGAAATAAAATATAATACATTTCCTGTCTCACTGTGTTACCTGCATGACCGTCCCTGTATGAAATAAAATATAATACATTTCCTGTCTCACTGTGTTACCTGCATGACTGTCCCCGTATGAAATAAAATATAATACATTTCCTGTCTCACTATGTTACCTGCATGACTGTCCCCGTTTGAAATAAAATATAATACATTTCCTGTCTCACTGTGTTACCTGCATGACTGTCCCTGTATGAAATAAAATATAATACATTTCCTGTCTCACTGTGTTACCTGCATGACCGTCCCTGTATGAAATAAAATATAATACATTTCCTGTCTCACTGTTACCTGCATGACTGTCCCTGTAAGAAATAAAATAAAATACATTTCCTGTCTCACTGTGTTACCTGCATGACTGTCCCCGTATGAAATAAAATATAATACATTTCCTGTCTCACTGTGTTACCTGCATGACTGTCCCTGTATGAAATAGAATATAATACATTTCCTGTCTCACTGTGTTACCTGCATGACTGTCCCCGTATGAAATAAAATATAATACATTTCCTGTCTCACTATGTTACCTGCATGACTGTCCCTGTATGAAATAAAATATAATACATTTCCTGTCTCACTGTGTTACCTGCATGACTGTCCCCGTATGAAATAAAATATAATACATTTCCTGTCTCACTGTGTTACCTGCATGACTGTCCCTGTATGAAATAAAATATTATTGACAGTATTAACTGTACGTAGTAACAGTAAAATGTTTTTTGCAGTAACCCTGCAATGTACCGCACACGGCCGTGTATGTGTGCATGTGTAGTAACGGAACGGAAAATAGGACTCCCCTGAATTTGAACCGTTTATATACTACAGTATACTAAAGTGTAGTATATAGTACAGTATAGAGTAGCTTAAAACTTGTTTAGATATTATAGTTTACCAAGGTATAGTATATAGTACAGTATAGTGTAGCTTAAAACTTGTTTAAATAGTATAGTTTACTATGGTATAGTATATAGTACAGTATAGTGTAGATTAAAACCTGTTTAAATATTATAGTTTACTATGGTATAGTATATAGTACAGTATAGTGTAGATTAAAACTTGTTTAAATATTATAGTTTATTATGGTATAGTATATAGTACAGTATAGTGTAGATTAAAACTTGTATAAATAGTATAGTTTACTATGGTACAGTATATAGTACAGTATAGTGTAGATTACAACTTGTTTAAATATTATAGTTTACTATGGTATAGTATATAGTACAGTACAATGTAGATTAAAACTTGTTTAAATATTATAGTTTACAATGGTATAGTATATAGTACAGTATAGTGTAGATTAAAACTTGTTTAAATATTACAGTTCACTATGGTATAGTATAAAGTACAGTGTAGATTAAAACTGTTTAAATATTATAGTTTACTATGGTATAGTATATAGTACAGTATAGTGTAGATTACTATGGTTTAGTACAGTATAGTGTAGATTAAAACTTGTTTAAATATTATAGTTTACTATGATATAGTATATAGTACAGTATAGTGTAGATTAAAACTTGTTTAAATAGTATAGTTTACTATGGTATAGTATATAGTACAGTATAGTGTAGATTAAAACTTGTTTAAATAGTATAGTTTACTATGGTATAGTATATAGTACAGTATAGTGTAGATTAAAACTTGTTTAAATATTATAGTTCACTATGGTATAGTATAAAGTACAGTACAGTGTAGATTAAAACTGTTTAAATATTATAGTTTACTATGGTATAGTATATAGTACAGTATAGCGTAGATTACTATGGTTTAGTATATAGTACAGTATAGTGTAGATTAAAACGTGTTTAAATATTATAGTTTACTATGGTATAGTATATAGTACAGTATAGTGTAGATTAAAACGTGTTTAAATAGTATAGTTTACTATGGTATAGTATATAGTACAGTATAATGTAGATTAAAACTTGTTTAAATATTATAGTTTACAATGGTATAGTATATAGTACAGTATAGTGTAGATTAAAACTGTTTAAATATTATAGTTTACTATGGTATATTATATAGTACAGTATAGTGTAGATTACTATGGTTTAGTATATAGTACAGTACAGTGTAGATTAAAACGTGTTTAAATATTATAGTTTCCTATGGAATAGTATATAGTACAGTATAGTGTAGATTAAAACTTCTTTAAATATTATAGTTTACTATGGTATAGTATATAGTACAGTATAGTGTAGATTAAAACGTGTTTAAATAGTATAGTTTACTATGGTATAGTATATCGTACAGTATAATGTAGATTAAAACTGTTTAAATATTATAGTTTACTATGGTATAGCATATATTACAGTATAGTGTAGATTAAAACGTGTTTAAATATTATAGTTTACTATGGTATAGTATATAGTACAGTACAGTGTAGATTAAAACTGTTTAAATATTATAGTTTACTATTGTATAGTATATAGTACAGTATAGTGTAGATTACTATGGTTTAGTATATAGTACAGTATAGTGTAGATTAAAACTTGTTTAAATATAGTTTACAATGGTATAGTATATAGTACAGTATAGTGTAGATTAAAACTTGTTTAAATAGTATAGTTTACTATGGTATAGTATATAGTACAGTATAATGTAGATTAAAACTTCTTTAAATAGTATAGTTTACTATGGTATAGTATATAGTACAGTATAGTGTAGATTAAAACTTGTTTAAATATTGTAGTATACTATGGTATAGTATATAGTACAGTATAGTGTATCTTAAAACTTGTTCATATATTATAGTTTACTATGGTATAGTATATAGTACAGTATAGTGTAGATTAAAACTTGTTTAAATATTGTAGTATACTATGGTATAGTATATAGTACAGTATAGTGTATCTTAAAACTTGTTCATATATTATAGTTTACTATGGTATAGTATATAGTACAGTATAGTGTAGATTAAAACTTGTTTAAATATTGTAGTATACTATGGTATAGTATATAGTACAGTATAGTGTATCTTAAAACTTGTTCATATATTATAGTTTACTATGGTATAGTATATAGTACAGTATAGTGTAGATTAAAACTTGTTTATATACTACAGTATAGTATAGTGTAGCTTAAAACTTGTTTATATACTACAGTACACTATAGTATAGTGTAGTGTAGTATAGTGTAGCTTAAAACTTGTTTATATGTTCATCATGACACCAAACTCTGTTTCTGAAGAATCAACCAGCCAGTTTTTAATGTGCTGGGTTTGAAGACCAGCAAACCAGCAAACCACAACCATGTCCTGGTTTTACTGGTCCTCATAATAAGGACCTTGGTTAACACTGGGAACCAAGACCTGGTCAGTGCAGATGAAGCAGATGTGACGGCTGCAACACTGGACCATTTTAGTCCTTGAGCCTTTGGCTCCAGAGTGTGGATTATCACCCCGGCTTCTTACCACCCTCCACTCTCCACCTTTAACGAGGTGCTGGAGCCTTTTATGTACAACTGTGTCAAGCTAAAAATGACCAGCTTTCTGTAAAACATTTATTCTGTCCAGAGACAACGGGAACATTTCCTCTCATGGAGACAAACTCCTTCTGCGGAGGAGGAACATGTACTTATACTGCGCCTGTTTATTAGGTTTTAATCTTTTATGAACCTTGACATGTCTTTTTATTTCTCGTTAAATTTCTCGTTCATTTCCAAAATAACAAAACAGACTCATTAACAATGTTCCACTTCCCAGAACAGAGACCCAGAAGAAGGTTTTGGTCTGTCAAAGCAGCTTCATGGAGATGAACGGACATGAAGACGGTGACCGAGTCTGGATGGAACACCATGAAGTCAAATGACAGGACAGCAGAGAGCGAGCGACTGTCCACCCGTGTGTCTCCTGGTCTGAACCTGAATGGACTCGTAACCAACGTGATGTGGAAGTCTTGTGGTAAAGACACACCACCGGTCCCCATCGCAAACCTGCCATTATCTACAGAATGCTTTAAACACAGCTGAGAAGTTTGGTCAATTCTCGAACTGGATTTTCATTTGAGTCTTTGAGACACTAATGTGTTCAAACAGTCCAGCCAAGTGACCGCATCGCCCAAACCCAGCCATCCAATTCAATCAATTCAATTCAATCAATTTAATCAATTCAATCAATCAATCAGTTCAACCAGTCCAGTCAGCAGGGGTGCGCGGCAGAGAAGCGGGAGCAGCTTTTAGAAAAGACGACGAGGCCAACATGGACAATCACATGTCCAAACAGAACCCACATCACCGTTCAACCGCTGAACCCGTCTTCGTCTCTTTTTCATCAATACAGTTTTTTATTGCAATTTGTTATTGTACAGAATCTTAAAAACGAAGACAAAAAAGCAAGGCTTGAGACGGACTATACCTCAAATGTACTACAACTCTCCCTATACTGCAGTAAAACCTGGTTCCTTCTGACTGAGTCCTTTGTTCACGCTGTAAACACTCCTTCATGCCGGGCTGAGGGACAGTAAAGAACATGTGAAATGTTTCATCTTGTCCAGATATGAAACGGTGTGGGACAACACGTCACAAGTTGAATGTGGACATCAGCAGGACAGGTCAACATGCGTGTATCACACTACACACTCACAACTTCATGTTGAAATAGCGTTCACGTTCATAAAACAGGCAAATGTGACGGGGTTGTATTGTCAGACCAGCTGAAGACTGGGATCGCTGTGGAATGACCAGCTATTCAGCAAGGCTGTCATGTACCGAGGGCAGCGAGGCTGGCCTGAAGAGGCTGGCCTTAAGAGGCTGGCCGGAAGGGGCTGGCCGGAAGAGGCTGGCCTTAAGAGGCTGGCCGGAAGGGGCTGGCCGGGAGAGGCTGGCCGGAAGAGGCTGGCCGGAAGAGGCTGGCCGGAAGGGGCTGGCCGGATGAGGCTGGCCTTAAGAGGCTGGCCGGAAGAGGCTGGCCTTAAGAGGCTGGCCGGAAGGGGCTGGCCGGAAGAGGCTGGCCTTAAGAGGCTGGCCGGAAGGGGCCGGCTGGAAGAGGCTGGCCGGAAGAGGCTGGCCGGAAGAGGCTGGCCTTAAGAGGCTGGCCGGAAGGGGCCGGCTGGAAGAGGCTGGCCGGAAGGGGCTGGCCGGAAGAGGCTGGCTTTAAGAGGCTGGCCGGAAGGGGCCGGCTGGAAGAGGCCCGCCGGAAGAGGCTGGCCGGAAGGGGCCGGCTGGAAGAGGCTGGCCGGAAGAGGCCGGCCGGAAGGGGCTGGCCGGAAGAGGCTGGCCGGAAGGGGCTGGCCGGAAGAGGCTGGCTGGAAGAGGCTGGCCTGAAGAGGCTGGCCTGAAGGGGCTGGCCTGAAGGGGCTGGCTGGAAGGGGCTGGCCGGAAGGGGCTGACATGACGGGACATTCTTCCAGCCTCCACATTTCACCTGGGAGGATGTCCGCTCTCGTCCATGTCGCAGCAGAGTTCTGGCAGCGTGCCACAAACAAAGGTTTCTCTCCAACGACAAAGAAAATGGCGGATGGTTGAGTTCACCAGACTACAACACACCACCTAGAGGAACACACGGCAAAAAACCTCCACCATCTTGTTCCCTCCACGCCCAAGGCCACAGCCTCGGGAGCTTCTTTTCAACATCTGTGACGAGTTCCATCCATCACAGACTCGAGAGTTTTAAAGAGCTGACCACCAGGCGTCACAATCCTACCAGCTCCCCCCCCCACCAGCCTTCAGACGGAGGCCAGCTGGGCGGAGCTGCTGTGGAGGGCCTGCTGGCATCGAACGCACGTCTAGCTAACTAAACTGTAGACCAGCACAACTGCTCAGCAGAAAACCAAAGACAACAAAACAAAAACCAAACAAAGAAATCAACACACACACACACACAGACACACACAGACACGCACACGGACGACTATTGTGTCTTTCCATCTTTACGGTCTCTCGTCTTTCACACCAAGACTGATGAACATCACTTCGTAAGGCCTTCGCAACGGAAACAAGTTTAAACGCGTAGACAACTTCCTGGCTGACTGTGTGAGCACCTTGTAACGAAGGAGGCTGTGAGTCTGACGCACTATTCTCTGCAGCTCTTCAGACACCGAGGTATCGCTCCACAAACCCTTCTGCAGCTTTGAGAAGGAAACGGTGCAAAGTTCACCAGCACAACACCATAATCCACACTACATGTGCGGCAACGTGGACAGCAGCCATCCACATTTCTCCAGCTGTAGAAACAGCCCCCCCTGCTCCTGCCCTACCTGTACGTCAGATCAACACAACGCCGAGGGTGAAGTGTGAACATTAAGCTACAACCAGGGCTGGGTCACTGTGCATCAGCCTCCATACTCAGTGTGTTGACGTTGTGATGAGGCGACTCTACACCACACAGACACACACTCATTCTGCTGTGTCTTCTGAACCCACCGAGGCCTCCACAAGGAGCGTCTGAATCCACTTTATACTTCACATCCACATCAAATCCCTACAAGTCCGAGTCCAACACGCTCATCCAGAATCCAGCCCAACCCAGAGGTGTGGGTTCTGGATTACTCGGCCCCTCTCGGCCCCCCGGCCGTAAATCTGACCCGGCAGCTTTTTGGCAGACAGACTCTCTGAGACACGACGGGGACGACTGGATCAGGTTTTGGGCCAACAGTAACATGAAGGACACAGCTGTGGTTCACTTTACTGTGGTGGTCTGGACTCTTACATCAACTCTACCAGGGTTCGAGTGTTCTGAGTCGACTGGTGCTGCAAAACACAAAGCTTTAGAAAGCTTCTTTAAGGTCGTCTGATTTATACGACCACAGAACTCCAACCAGCCAGGCACAGTTCACAGCATGCATTTACCTTAATATTATTATTATTACTATTATTATTTCTTTCATGTTTCCTGTAAAAGAAATAATAACAATAAGGTTATTATTATGACTATTATTATTTCTTTCATGTTTCCTGTAAAAGAAATAATAACAATAAGGTTATTATTACTACTATTATTATTTCTTTCATGTTTCCTGTAAAAGAAATAATAATAATAAGGTTATCATTATCATTATTACCATTATTATTTCTTTCATGTTTCCTGTAAAAGAAATAATAATAGTTATTATTATTATTATTATTACTATTATTTCTTTCATGTTTCCTGTAAAAGAAATAATAATAATAAGGTTATTATTATTACTATTATTATTTCTTTCATGTTTCCTGTAAAAGAAATAATAATAATAAGGTTATTATTATTACTATTATTATTTCTTTCATGTTTCCTGTAAAAGAAATAATAAGGTTATCATTATCATTATTACCATTATTATTTCTTTCATGTTTCCTGTAAAAGAAATAATAATAGTTATTATTATTATTATTACTATTATTTCTTTCATGTTTCCTGTAAAAGAAATAATAATAATAAGGTTATTAATATTACTATTATTATTTCTTTCATGTTTCCTGTAAAAGAAATAATAATAAGGTTATTATTATTACTATTATTATTTCTTTCATGTTTCCTGTAAAAGAAATAATAATAATAAGGTTATTATTATTACTATTATTATTATTATTTCTTTCATGTTTCCTGTAAAAGAAATAATAATAATAAGGTTATCATTATCATTATTACCATTATTATTTCTTTCATGTTTCCTGTAAAAGAAATAATAATAGTTATTATTATTATTATTACTATTATTTCTTTCATGTTTCCTGTAAAAGAAATAATAATAATAAGGTTATTATTATTACTATTATTATTTCTTTCATGTTTCCTGTAAAAGAAATAATAATAAGGTTATTATTATTACTATTATTATTTCTTTCATGTTTCCTGTAAAAGAAATAATAATAATAAGGTTATTATTATTACTATTATTATTATTATTATTATTTCTTTCATGTTTCCTGTAAAAGAAATAATAATAATAAGGTTATTATTATCATTATTACTATTATTTCTTTCATGTTTCCTGTAAAAGAAATAATAATAAGGTTAATTTTATTATTATTATTACTTTTATTATTCTCATCGTTATTATCATCATCATCATTATTATTATTATTCGCATCATAATCATCATCATCATTACATCTATTATTATTATTAACATTATTATCATTATATTATTATTATTATTATTATTATTATCCTCATCACAAAGACCACAGCCTGCTGTCAACATAATGTCCTATATATATATATATAAATTGTAAACCTATCCGTTATACCGTTCTACATAATGCCTTCTGTTCTTCTAGTTGTTTGACTCAGTCCTCATACTTCTTATGAAGAACAGCCTGGTTGAGTTTTTCAATTAAAAACTGTATATAGAATTCAACTGAATAGAGAATTCAACTGAATAGAGAATTTAACTGAATATAACAAGAAGCGGCACAAAAAACGACGGGTTTTCATGTGAGCTATCTGTCCTCCAATGTTCTTGTGGTGGTATGGAGCTGCAGGAGGCCGGCAGGTCTGGAGATCCACCATGCCGGACAACAAATTATTTGTAGTGCTTTCAGAAATCCACACTATCTAACCCAGCACCGAGTCACACTAGCTCGGCACCGAGTCACACTAGCCCGGCACCGAGTCACACTAGCCCGGCACCGAGTCACACTAGCTCGGCACCGAGTCACACTAGCTCGGCACCGAGTCACACTAGCCCGGCACCGAGTCACACTAGCCTGGCACTGAGTCACACTAGCTCGGCACCGAGTCACACTAGCCCAGCACCGAGTCACACTAGCTCGGCACCGAGTCACACTAGCCCAGCACTGAGTCACACTAGCCCAGCACTGAGTCACACTAGCCCAGCACTGAGTCACACTAGCTTGGCACCGAGTCACACTAGCCCAGCACCGAGTCCAGCCAGGCCAGAGTGTGACTGAAGGCATGTGTTCATGTAGCTAGCAGAGAGCTGCAGAGAGGAGCCGGGCTGAACACCCTCCATCTCATCCTCATAAGAACATTCATCCTGTCAGGCAGACCAACAGGACACACATGGAGCCAGAAGACAGTTTCAGAGTCCGGCTGTAGGTTTTACAGCTCAGACCATGAACACACGAGAAGCCATTGTTAAACTTCTGAGGCTGATTTTACACGTACAGCAGCATGGAGCAGGTTGTCCAGAGGGAGACGGCAGAAAGGTCACCGTACAGCAACACGCTTGGCTGTGAACACATCATGAGGTGGGCAACATGCCTCATGTTAAACGTACAGCTGTGTCCTGGTGGAGCACAGTGCACCACGCCGGGCGGCCGTGAGTTTGTTAAAGATTGCTGTTCAGATAAATGGTCATGCATCTGTGCAGCGGACGGGGCTTCATGTTGGGCCTGGTTGGTCAGGTCTAGTTTAGAGGAGCGTAGCCTCTCAGCTAGACATCATTAGAAAGACATGAGATCAAGAGACGGGCAGTTCTGGGCTACTTCACTGCTGTAACTGGTTTGACTGGGTTCTTACCTGGGGTTGGTGCTGTTCCAGTACACCGCATATCTGTCCGAGAAGACTTTACCGTCGTCGGCCAGGGCGGACAGCCAGAAGAACAGGAAGAGCAGTGCCGACCTCACCTCCATCTGACAGGAGCTGCTGTCCATCCCCGTGTCTTCACGTCTGTACCGAGGCAGGCTGATGTGACCCTTCTCCTAAAGGCCAAACCTGCAAACACCTCCACGGGCTGGCTGCTCTCTTCTTCACTGGTTTTCTCTTTTCCGGCAGAAAAGTCAGAAGACAGAAAAACATGGGTGCAGGCAGAACTTATCCACGGAGCCTCCACACGTTAAACTTTCATTTTCACTTCAAATCCACTTCTTCACGTGCTCTGAGCAAGATCTTCAGGTTGAACCCAAGACACCAGGTTTTCTTTTAAACTCCTTTTTTCTGCAGCAGGAAAGGTTGAAAAACGGATTTTCACCACCTCAGTTCCACCCATCAGCCTCGTGCTTCTACAAGCTGTGGTTGTTCCTCAAATTGAACCATCAGACACATCCCGGTCTCCAACGTGTTCAGGTCGTGTCCACAGGAGACGAGCCAGACTCGCAAGTCCAACTTGGAAGCGCCGCTGGAAGGAAAGAAAGCCGCGTCCTGCTCTCCTCGCCGGGGCAATGCTGCGCGCTTACTCCTGCTCTTCAGTCGGTCCTCCCTGCGCTTACTCCTGCTCTTCAGTCGGTCCTCCCTGCGCTTACTCCTGCTCTTCAGTCGGTCCTCCCTGCGCTTACTCCTTCTCTTCAGTTGATCCTCCCTGCGCTTACTCCTGCTCTTCAGTCGGTCCTCCCTGCGCTTACTCCTGCTCTTCAGTTGATCCTCCCTGCCAAAAACTTTAGTTCGCTCTGCAGATCCGCACCAACACGCCGCGTGCACGGCGCCGCGCGCGGAGCGGCTCTCACGCGCGGAGCTCCGCGGAAACACGAGGCTGCTCCATGCCGGCGGAGGGGCGCTCTCCTCCCGGTGTGCGGGCTCCCGACCTCCGCGGGCTCCTCTCTGCTTCTCCGTCAGCTCGGCTCCGCTCGGGGGGGGCGGAGTTATCTGAGAGCGGGAGAACCCCCAGAAAGTTCAGCAGCGGATCTCCGTCGAGAAAGACTGAAAACACTACACGGATCATGTGTGTGTGTGTGTGTGTGTGTGTGTGTGTGTGTGTGTGTGTGTGTGTGTGTGTCAGAGCGGACACACACACACACACACACACACACACAGCCCATCACCCCCACCTACGTTACCTCCCCGCACACGCACACAGCAGACAAATCCCTGGGAGTAGTATTATTATCATTATTAAAATGATGATGATGATGATGATCGTTATTATTATTATTATCAAAAGAGCATACTAACCGCAAATACTAGCTAAGCTATCACTAGGCACACACAGAACATGTGTCTCTTTTATGCAGTGATTCAGCACTGATAAATATTTCATCTCCATTCGTTTGAAGGCGAAGCCAGAAGAAAGAGAGAGAGAGACAGACACAGAGACACAGAGAGAGACACAGAGAGACAAAGAGACACACAGACAGACACAGAGAGAGACACAGAGAGAGACACAGAGAGACACAGAGAGAGACAGAGAGACACACAGCGACAGAGACACAGAGACAGAGAGAAACAAAGAAAGAGACAGAGACACACAGAGAGAGACACAAAGAGACACACAGAGAGACACACAGAGAGAGACACACAGCGACAGAGACACAGAGAGAGACACAGAGAGACATACAGCGACAGAGACACAGAGACAGACACACGGAGACAGACACAGCGACAGAGACAGAGAGACAGATACAGAGAGACAGACACAGAGACACAGAGAGAGACACAGAGAGACAAAGAGACACACAGACAGACACAGAGAGAGACACAGAGAGAGACAGAGAGACACACAGCGACAGAGACACAGAGACAGAGAGAAACAAAGAAAGAGACAGAGACACACAGAGAGAGACACAAAGAGACACACAGAGAGACACACAGAGAGAGACACACAGCGACAGAGACACAGAGAGAGACACAGAGAGACATACAGCGACAGAGACACAGAGACAGACACACGGAGACAGACACAGCGACAGAGACAGAGAGACAGATACAGAGAGACAGACACAGAGACAGAGAGAAAAAAGAGACAGAGAGAGAACAAAGAGACAGAGAGACAGAGAGAGACACAGCGACAGAGACAGAGAGACAGATACAGAGAGACAGACACAGAGACAGAGAGAGAAAAAAGAGAGAGACAGAGAGAGAGAGACAGCGACAGAGAGACAGACACAGAGACAGAGAGACACAGAGACAGAGAGAGAGACAGCGACAGAGAGACAGATACAGAGAGACAGACAGAGAGAGGGGGGGGTGTGGATAGAGAAAACGACAGTTTAAAGTTTAATGGGTGTTTGTAAAATGTGCGGCAGATTACTGGACTGGATTCATGTGCGGCAGATTACTGGACTGGATTCATGTGCGGCAGATTACTGAACTGGATTCATGTGCGGCAGATTAATGGACTGGATTCATGTGCGGCAGATTAATGGACTGGATTCATGTGTGGCAGATTACTGGACTGGATTCATGTGCGGCAGATTAATGGACTGGATTCATGTGCGGCAGATTAATGGACTGGATTCATGTGCGGCAGATTACTGGACTGGATTCATGTGCGGCAGATTACTGGACTGGATTCATGTGCGGCAGAATAATGGACTGGATTCATGTGCGGCAGATTAATGGACTGGCTTCATGTGCGGCAGATTAATGGACTGGATTCATGTGCGGCAGATTAATGGACTGGATTCATGTGCGGCAGATTACTGGACTGGATTCATGTGCGGCAGATTACTGGACTGGATTCATGTGCGGCAGATTAATGGACTGGATTCATGTGAGGCAGATTACTGGACTGGATTCATGTGCGGCAGATTAATGGACTGGATTCATGTGCGGCAGATTACTGGACTGGATTCATGTGCGGCAGATTACTGGACTGGATTCATGTGCGGCAGATTACTGGACTGGATTCATGTGCGGCAGATTACTGGACTGGATTCATGTGCGGCAGATTAATGGACTGGATTCATGTGCGGCAGATTAATGGACTGGATTCATGTGCGGCAGATTACTGGACTGGATTCATGTGCGGCAGATTAATGGACTGGATTCATGTGCGGCAGATTACTGGACTGGATTCATGTGCGGCAGATTAATGGACTGGATTCATGTGAGGCAGATTACTGGACTGGATTCATGTGCGGCAGATTAATGGACTGGATTCATGTGCGGCAGATTACTGGACTGGATTCATGTGCGGCAGATTACTGGACTGGATTCATGTGCGGCAGATTACTGGACTGGATTCATGTGCGGCAGATTACTGGACTGGATTCATGTGCGGCAGATTAATGGACTGGATTCATGTGCGGCAGATTAATGGACTGGATTCATGTGCGGCAGATTAATGGACTGGATTCATGTGAGGCAGATTACTGGACTGGATTCATGTGCGGCAGATTAATGGACTGGATTCATGTGCGGCAGATTACTGGACTGGATTCATGTGCGGCAGATTAATGGACTGGATTCATGTGCGGCAGATTAATGGACTGGATTCATGTGCGGCAGATTAATGGACTGGATTCATGTGAGGCAGATTACTGGACTGGATTCATGTGCGGCAGATTAATGGACTGGATTCATGTGCGGCAGAGTACTGGACTGGATTCATGTGCGGCAGATTACTGGACTGGATTCATGTGCGGCAGATTACTGGACTGGATTCATGTGCGGCAGATTACTGGACTGGATTCATGTGCGGCAGATTAATGGACTGGATTCATGTGTGGCAGAATAATGGACTGGATTCATGTGCGGCAGATTACTGGACTGGATTCATGTGCGGCAGATTACTGGACTGGATTCATGTGCGGCAGAATAATGGACTGGATTCATGTGTGGCAGATTACTGGACTGGATTCATGTGCGGCAGAATAATGGACTGGATTCATGTGCGGCAGATTACTGGACTGGATTCATGTGCGGCAGAATAATGGACTGGATTCATGTGTGGCAGATTACTGGACTGGATTCATGTGCGGCAGAATAATGGACTGGATTCAGGGCATTGAGGTCGCCGCACGCTCAGCACTTGAAAACTCCACCCAGAGAGAGACAGACGGACAGAGAGGCAGGCAGACAGCCAGGTGAACAACAAACATACAGACAAGACGGACAAACAGGCAGGCAGACAGACAGACAGACAGACATGAACAGACAGGCAGGCAGGAAGACAGACAGACAGATGGGCAGATGAACAGACAGATGGATGGACAGACACAGGCAGGCAGACAAACAGACAAACAAACAGACAGCCAGACAGACAAACAGACAGACAGACAGACAGATGGACAGATAGACAGACGGGTTCATTCTGAGCCCCTCTTTACTTCATATGAACCTTGACTCATCAGATAGGACGGTGGCCATTTTGGAGTCCAGCTGTAAATACATGGAGACAGGGTTATGGTCTGGTTGGCCGAAGCCTCTCTAGAGGCACTGAGGGACAAATGGTGACCAGGTTTTAATAAAGGGCAAACCACACTGTATATCCCGCCCAAATCCAGAATCAGAACCACCTGTACTGGACATATGGGTTTGCACTACATGGAATGTGACTCTGGTGTCGTGACTCTCTGTGTACTTAACATAGAATAACAACACTACCACACAACAACCTTCACATGTATACACAAGGACTGACTTATACATAGAATAACAACACTACCACACAACAACCTTCACATGTATACACAAGGACTGACTTATACATAGAATAACAACACTACCACAAAACAATCTTCACATATATACACAAGGACTGACTTATACATAGAATAACAACACTACAACACAACAATCTTCAGATATTTACACAAGGACTGACTTACACATAGAATAACAACACTACAACACAACAACCTTCACATATATACACAAGGACTGACTTATACATAGAATAACAACACTACAACACAACAATCTTCACATATATACACAAGGACTGACTTATACATAGAATAACAACACTACCACACAACAACCTTCACATGTATACACAAGGACTGACTTACACATAGAATAACAACACTACCACACAACAACCTTCACATGTATACACAAGGACTGACTTATACATAGAATAACAACACTACCACACAACAACCTTCACATGTATACACAAGGACTGACTTATACATAGAATAACAACACTACCACACAACAACCTTCACATGTATACACAAGGACTGACTTACACATAGAATAACAACACTACCACACAACAACCTTCACATGTATACACAAGGACTGACTTATACATAGAATAACAACACTACCACACAACAATCTTCACATATATACACAAGGACTGACTTATACATAGAATAACAACACTACCACACAACAATCTTCACATATATACACAAGGACTGACTTACACATAGAATAACAACACTACAACACAACAACCTTCACATATATACACAAGGACTGACTTATACATAGAATAACAACACTACAACGCAACAATCTTCACATATATACACAAGGACTGACTTATACATAGAATAACAACACTACAACACAACAACCTTCACATGTATACACAAGGACTGACTTATACATAGAATAACAACACTACAACACAACAACCTTCACATGTATACACAAGGGCTGACTTATACAGGTGAAATAAGAGGTGATAAGGTGCAGAGAATATATCAGAGATGTTGACATAGATGTTAGCAGATTACTTACATACATGCCTGAGGTAGATGTACATGACAGAGTGTACCAGTATACCTACAATGTACAGTACAGTATATACAACATGTACAGTACAGTATAAAACATGTACAGTACAGTATGTACAACATGTACAGTACAGTATATACATGTACAGTACAGTATAAAATATGCACAGCACAGTATGTACAACATGTACAGTACAGTATATACAACACGTACAGTACAGTATAAAATATGTACAGTACAGTATGTACAACATGTACAGTACAGTATATACATGTACAGTACAGTATAAAATATGCACAGCACAGTATGTACAACATGTACAGTACAGTATATACAACACGTACAGTACAGTATACAATATGTACAGTACAGTATGTACATGTACAGTACAGTATATACAACACGTACAGTACAGTATAAAATATGTACAGTACAGTATATACAGCATGTACAGTACAGTATATACTACATATACAGTACAGTATATACTACATGGTGGATTTATTGACAGTGTTAAGCGTTCATTTGAATGACAGCCCACAGAAAGAAACTGTTTTTATATCTGGTTGTTTTGGGGTACAGTGCTCTGTAGCGCCTACCAGAGGGGAGGAGTTGGAACAGGTTGTGACCAGGGTGTGATGGTCTGCAGTGATGTTGCCTGCCCGTCTCCTGAGTCTGTAGGTGTGTAAGTCCTGAATAGAGGGCAGGTTGGCACCAATGATTTTCTCTGCAGACTTAACTGTCTGTTGTAGTCTGTCCCTGTCATGTTTGGTGGCCGAACCAAACCAGACAGTGATGGATGTGCAGAGGACAGACTGAATTATTGCAGTGTAGAACTGAATCAGCAGTTCCTGAGACAGGTTGAACTTCTTGAGCTGGCGGAGAAAGTACATCCTCTGCTGATGATTGCGTCTATGCTGGATGCCCACCTAAGGTCCTGGGAGATTGTGGAAACCAGAAATCTGTAGATTTTCACCATAGACACCATGCTGTTGAGTATGGTGGAGAGGGGGGGGGCAGTGTTGGGTGGCTCCTCCTGAAGTCCACTGTCATCGCCACAGTTTTGAGAATGTTCAGCTCCAGGTTGTTATGGCCACACCAGAGGGTCAGCTGATCAACCTCCTGTCTATATGCACACTCGTCACCATCCCAGATAAGGCCATGATGTTTGTGTCGTCCGCAAACTTCAGGAGTTTAATAGACGGGTCGCCTGAGGTGCAGTCATTTGTGTAGAGGGAGAAGAGTAGAGGGGAGATCACACATCCCTGGGGGGCGCCAGTGCTGATTGTCCGGGTGCTGGTTGTGATTTTGCCCAGCCACACCAGCTGCCCTCCTGCCTGTCAGGAAAAATTTAATCCACTGGCAGATGGGGGATGGTACAATGAGCTGGGTGAGTTTGGAGTGGAGGATATCTGGGATGATGGTGTTGAACGCTGAGCCAAAGTTCACAAACAGGACACTTGTGTATGTTCCTGGGGAGTCGAGGTGTTGGAAGATGTAGTGCAATACCATGTTGACTGCATCCTACACTGACCTGTTTGCTCACTAGGCAAACTGCAGGGGGTCAAGCAGAGGGCCTGTGATTTCCTTCAGGTGGGCCAAAACCAGTCTCTCTAAGGATTTCATGACCATAGACGTTAGAGCAATGGGTCTGTAGTCATTTAATCTTGTGATACGGGGTTTATTGGGGACTAGGATGATAGTGGAGCTCTTGAAGCAGGAGGGGACTTCACAGCTCCAGTGATCTGTTGAAGATCACTGTGAAAATGGGGGCAGCTGGTCAGCACAGACTTTAAGACAGGAGGATGACTCGCCATCCAGGCCCGGTGACTTGCTGGGCTTCTGTCTCTGGAAGAGCTGACGCACGTCCTCAACACAGATCCTGAGTGTGGGTGGGGGTTTGGTGGGGAGATTCAAGATCTTTATTGTCATTGTGCCAAGCAAAACGAAATTGGTGTGTCAACTTCAAAGTAATGAATACATAAAAGATAAGAAATATAAAATCTCAGCAATAAAAAGTACAGCGTCTAAACAATATTGTAACGATCACGGATGTATAAGCTCGGTAGCCCTTGGCTGACGGGTCGGACCCTTTAGTCGAGCGGTTAGCGATGTCGCCCGCGGTGCAGGATATACGGATTCGCGTCCCGGCTGCGGCGGTTCCTGCGGTTGCCCCCCTAATTCGCTACATTAACCCCCTCCCTCGGCAAGCGCATCCGGTGGAGGGGACCGCAACTGCACGAACCGCCGCAAAAATATTGTAGAGGATTCAGGGGGCAACCGCACGAACCGCCACAGCCGGGACACGAACCCTTGTCTCTCGCATCGCGGGTGACATCGCTAACTGCTCGACTAGAGGCTCCGACTCTATGGCCAAGGGCTAACGTGTCTCCTTATCCATGCACGTTACACTACCCACCTCTATTGTGGTTTATACTGATGAGGAGACTGGCGGGTAGTCCTTTTTATGAACTTTATTCAGGAACAAAGAACAACAACCGTGCATGCGTATCCTAACCGACTTCAGTTCTGCTTACGTACATCCGCCTGAGAGCGCGCCTACTGGCCTCTCTTCGTATTACCTTTAGTGTAGGCTCACCACCGTATTACTCCGTGTATATGTTCAAACCCATATACTACATCCCTCTTTTTCCACAGAACAAAAAACAAAACAACCCCATTATAGACTTGTTTGTTCCACTATCAGTTTGAACTTACTGCATTAAGAAACAAATGCCTTTGTTCGTCTTTTCTTAAACTTCAAAATGGAGATATAACACTGTCCACAAGACCACTATGAACTGTTTAGAGGTCTGGCTTTGAATGCTTACTATATCTATTCTTGACATCAGTACAGTGTTACATTCTTCATACTGTAGTGGGAAATGCCTGGGGATGTACTTGGAATGTTGCACTGGGCTCGTGCAGCTAGAGGACCAATCACAGGTTAGCTCGCGCTGTCACAGACGCAACTATATTAGACACCGCGGGAGAGACAAAGGGCCAGAACTGTTTGGTAACCATATCGTAGACTCTCACCTTAGCGTGGGATAGAGCAGGGAAACCTAGCGTATCCTGGGCTAGACAGTAGATACGGTGGCTAGCAGTGGTAGTGTTAGCAGCAGACTGCCTCGGTACCTGTAGCTAGCTGACTACCCCCGAGAGCTTCCCCAGAGAGACTGAGAGAGACATTCACCCGGTCACACCGGAGCCAGAGTACAGAGAGAGAGAGAGACACGTACCCCGGAGAGCAGCCATCCATCTCCCGCCCCGCCTAGAGCTCAGCCGCCCTGTTCCATCACCAGCCCTGGTCCCAAGGTGAGCTTGCTAACCCATTAGCACCCGGCTAACTAGCTAACTAGCAGGCTAGCCCTAGCATTGGCGCAGCTATCTAGCTAACGGTGGTGAAGCCCGGTTTGTCGCACCTAAAAGTCCCCGCCTCCATCCATAGTTACCCGGGCTATAGAAAAACCGCGACAATACATTCATTGTTCATACTAGACATTCATTACGTTTTCTTTTTTTTTTCTTAAGAACTCTGTACACTCTTTGTACCCAGTCTTTGAACACTGTCACCGGGGTCAGAGGTTTCTAGCACATGACCCTCCATAAGAGCATAACTTTTACAGTTAGCCCACTTGAAAATCACTGAATTTGGTATGGCTGCTTTACCAGCCTGCCACTTCTGGTGTGTTGGACCTGTGTGTCTGAACAGTTGACTGGTTGCCCCACATTTCTTGTCGCGTCATGTACATGTGGTTCTGCAGGCTGGCTTGGAGGTGCCTGCTCAGTGACACTGACATTACTGTCCTCTATTTCAGTATGTGTGTCATTCTGAATTGTTCTCAAGTGCCTCCTATTCCTCCTGTACCTTTGTCCTGCAGCCGTCACAACATTATATGACCTCGGCTCCTGTCTCTTCTGTTCTACCAGGGCAGGTTTCCAGCCTTGTGGAGTCTCTATACTGACAGCCATTCCCGGTTCGAGCACAGAGAGAGGTCTGCCATGTTTGTTGTAGTACTCTCCTTGTCTTTGTCTTTGTCAGTTTAAGTAGCCTCTGCTTGACTCTTGTCGGATGCCTCGGGTTGAGCACAGCACTGGCTACTGGCAATGTGCTTCTTAGGACCCAACCCATCAGCATTTCTGCAGGAGAGAGCCCAAGTCCAGTCACAGGAGTGTTCCTTAAAGTCAACAGAGCCAGGTGGGGGGGGGGTCTGTCTTAGTCTGCTCCGCCTTCTTTAGCATGAGTTTAATGGTCTTTATTGCGCGTTCGTACGTGACGGTCCGGCTGGGCTGCCCCCAAAATTCACTACAATATTAAGACTTAAGTCTTTCTTCTCCCTGCTCCTTTTCAATCATGGAATGTGTAAATTCAGTTGTGCTTGATCATGAATTGCTTGTTTCTCTCTGGAGCTGTGCATTACCATGAGCAGAATAAATAATAATGAAAATTAAATTAAAATTTGTGCAAAATATAAGCAGCATAAGGTATAAAATACAATACAGTTTACGAGAAAATACCACTTACGAGGTGCAAAAACATCAGCAAAAAATGCATTAACGGTGTGGTGGACGGATATGAAGTGGCATAAAGTTACATGTGAGTAAATACTGCAATATTGCATGTGCCCAACGGTGGTAGCACATCAGTCTCGTCGGACTGAGGAGATGTCCGAGTTTATTAGTGCCACAGCTTTCGTAAAGAAGCTGTGGGTGTGGATCGATCTGAAGAGCCTACCTGATGGGAGGGGCTGAAACAGATGGTGTCTGGGGTGTGTAACATCTTTTATGATGTTCTTAGCCCTTCTCACACACCGAGCGCTGTAAATATGTTCTAGTGAAGGCAGCTGAACACATCATTGCAAAAGCTCAACAACGACTTTACTTTCTTAGACAGCTTAAAAAATACTGGATCAAAGATCAATTTCTCGTTCTGTTTCACTCAGCCATTATCAAGTCCATCATAACATCTTCTATTAGAGTATAGTACGGCGGCACGGACTGTCAAACACAGAAAACCTGCCACTGAACATCAACCAGGTATCCCAAAATCATAGGCAACCCACTCCAAGTGGAATCGCTACATACTAACCGGACTGTAAAGCGAGCAATGAAGATCTCTGACCCCTCACATCCTGCTCATCACCTCTTCCAGCTCCTTCCCACAGGGAGGTGCTACAGGTCACTGTCCACAAAGACTGACTTGAAGATACATCCTAGGATGCACTGGGACATACCATCAGTGATGTTTCCTGAGGTCCTCGCGTGTTCCGCTTCCACTCATTGGCTCCTCCATCCGGTCCTCCCAGGGAACCTTCAGCTCTATAAGGAGCAGCTGTTTGAAGAGGCTGATGATAGCACCATGTCTGGCATCAACTAAGTTGTCGTAATGTGGTCTGGAAACATGCGCTGCGCTGCCCCCCCCCCCCCAAAGTCGACTCACAGCTCCCAGTCTGACACAGAGATGAGGAGACCGGCTGCTGATCTGGGCTGTGACTGAGGCTGCTCGCCGGCCCTGACAAAGGCAACGTCCCTCTGCCTGTGGGCTTATTTGTTGTTGGCCGTAGCTTTAGAGATGGCCTCTGAAACTGTCTTCAGCAACTGGTCATGTCACCAGTGGTAATCGCCCTTCCCCAGGGCTGATGGGCAGCTGCTTAGGATGTGCTCAAGTGAACCTTTTCCAGGACACAGAGGACATGATGGAGAATCGAACTTGCCCCAGAGATGGAGATATGCTGGGCTAGGCAGGACATCATACACAGCTTGTACCATAAACTTGATCCACTGCGGTTCTGCCTGCCAGATATCTGCCCAGGATATCTTCTTTACCAGCGCACCCTCCCAACTTGTCCATGCTCCCTGCTGCCGCATGCCCACCATTCTACTGGTCTTTTCCTCCTCGACACCTACCAGCAACAGGACTAGATGGCATTTGTTCTCGCCATGGGCCTTATCATAGCAAAGTTGTGGGATGGCTCCCAGCCCTGCCCATCCAGTTGCCACTGTGCCCACCAAAGCCCTGTCTCTCAGCCAAGACTCTGCTATTTCCAGGCCTTCCTGGGCTCTCCACTTCCTGCCTGTCTGCACCATAATGCCTGCTGAGGCCACTATTGAGTCCTTGGAGTCCCGATAGAGCAGTGCCTCTCGTGCGAGAAACACTGAACTCCTTGTCAAGGCTGCTGATAGGAAGCTGGAGTTTGTTGCTCCTCCCATACAGTGCTGCACTACTAAGGCTGTGCCACAGACCCAGCCATCTTCCGAGGTAGCTACTGATCTTCCTCTCCAAGGTCTCCACTGTCGACAGGGTTACCTCGTAAGCCAGCATAGGCCAGAGGACTCGGGGTAAAATGCCATGTTGGTGAATCTAAGCCTTGAACCTGCCAGACTTGTCTACTGTGGTGAGCCAGTTCTCAAGTTCCTTGATGGTTTTTTGGATTGCCGCTGTATCTCTAAGGCTACAGTCAAAGACCTTGCCTAGATCCTTGACTGGTTTCTCAGTAATGGATGGGATTACAATGCCATCCAGAAAGAAGCGAAACTGGTCCACCACTCTTCCCCTCTTCAACACCATGGCTCTGGATTTGGCTGGTTTAAAACTCATCCTTGCCCAGGAGATGAGCTTCTTCAGGCCCTGGAGGATCCACCTACCACAGGCACTGATGATGTGGTGACAGTGATGTTGTTCATAAATGCTCTGATGGGGGGCTGCCGAATGCCAGACTTGGACAGAGGGCCTCTGCACTCAGTTTCAGCTGCCTTGACCACCATATTCATGGCAAGGGTGAAGAGTGTCACTGAGATAGTACACCCAGTAATGATCCCCTTCTCAAGCTGATGCCAGTCAGATGTTGTGTTCCCAGACGTGACTCTGAGCCTGAAGTTCCCGTAGAAGTGTAGGATGAGATAAGATAAGATACTTTATTGTCATTGTTTGCATATAATGAAATTTCATTTGGTGGCTCTCAGACCAGCAGCACTAGACAAGGTAAATGATTTAAAAACAAGAACAAACAACATTTAACATAACATGAGGTCCTTGATCTTACTAGGTACATGGTGTCGGTCCAGGGTAGTCTCAATCAGCTTGTGATGTATTGAGCTGTATGCATTGGCAAGGTCAAGCCAAAGCACAACTTGGTCACCTTTCCCTTCGTGCGCCTCCCTGATCAGCTGGGTGACAACTCCGGTGTGTTCTAGGCACCCTGGAACTCCAGGAATACCGACTTTCTTTACCGAAGTACCAATGTAGGCATTCGTACGGAGGAAGTCTGTCATCCTTCTGAATAGGACACTGACGTGGAAGTGGGGCGGGCTAAACTAACTGCTAACCCATGCAGGCCAGCGGTTCCGACAGTCATCCTGGCTGGCGTTTGTTCCCTTGGATAGTGACTTTTTGTTTAGTTTGGATATGTGTGTTAGTTTAGATATGTGTGTTCTTGTAGTTTTTGGGTGTGTTTTTGTCTTTGTGTTGTACTGCTGTGGGCAACGGCATTTCGGTTCATTACATGTACGCAAGTGCAAGAAGTGAAATTACAAATAAAGTGTTCCTGGTTCCTGAAGAAGATCTTCCCCTCCACACCGAGGAGTGAGATGAGGCTGAACTGCTCTAGCTTCTTTGAGTTCTCTTCCTTCGGTATCCAGACTCCCTCTGCCTGCCTCCACTGATCCGCTACAGTTACCCAACGCCAAATCACCCGCAGACTCTTCCAGAGGATACTGAGGCGCTCTGGGCAGTGCTTGTACACCTTATAGGGTAGTCCACTCCACTGGCTCTGGCTGCAGTAACCACTTCCTGGACTTCCTTCCAGGTGGGCTTTCTGGTGTTGAACTCCACCGTGGGCTCTGGTATGTCCAAAAGAGCTCTGTGGGGCCCTAGCTCTTGATCAGGATCACTCAGAGTGTTGTGCAGGAAGTGGCCTACCTCTTCTTTAAAGCAGACAAGATGGCCGCTGCGCTTCTGCCCTAACAACTGCCTTGTGAATCCAAATGGATCAGCTATAAAAAACAATACACTTCCTGGCTCTCTCTCCTCCATCTCCTGTGCCATTCCGTTCTGCGCAGGGCCATGAGCTTCTTCCTGGTGATGTAACGGAGCTCAGCCAGCGGTGGTTTCTCCTCCTCGGTTGCTACCTTGAACTGCCTTGCCAGAGCCCAAAGCTCTTGTCGCAGTTGGTGGATCTTGACTGCCCTTCGGTTCATGGTGTAGTTGGGTCTGGTGGTCTTGCCTTCTTCAACACCAAACCTCTCTGTTGTAAAATTGACAATGACGGTTGTCATCATCAGAAGTCGTCTGTCTGTGACTCCCTTTGCTGTTGACATGATTATTCTGGCCCCGTCCTCGTCAAAAATGGCACCACTCTGTGCTGGCTTGCTGGAGGCCACTTGATTCGACTCTGCTGAACTACTCTGCTGGGAGCCAGAGAGCTTAGCAAATGGAGGTTCTGGGCTCTGTGGGGTGTCTTCCGGGCCGGGCTGCTCCTGCGTCTCACCATGAGTGGATCCTGTGCGCTGCGCTGATCCACTCTTCACCGCGCATTTCATTTGGGCCTGATGGATTTTAAGGCTGTGATCGTTCTTGCAGACCTTGCCGCAATTGCATCTTCAAGTTGTCATCGTTAGGTTCATCCTATTGGGGTGCTCATTCTCCCCCCCCCTCTCGGGCTCCCCCAGGGGTATATCCCTGTGTTCTGTTGCTTATTTTGGGGTTCTTCCTCACAAAAGATGCAGGTTGGGCTGCTACCCCTTCCTGCCCCAGTTGCCGTATTTCTAAGCTGTCAACCGTCTCTCCAGTTGTCACCCATCTGTTCTTGGTGGTCACCCAGCCTATTCCTAAACGCTTCACAGTTTTTTCCCCTAGCTATCAGGACTCTGAATTCCTCCCTATTGTCCCCTCCTCACACCACTGCCATGCATATTACCATTCCCCTATGTTATACTTTGAGGACGGTCAGTAGTGTAAATGGAAAGGATGGACCAGCAGGCAGGAGTTGATGTCCAGAATAAAAAAAAATTTATTCAGGTCGGCCACAAAAAGATACCCACAATGAAAAACATTTCGACCACTTTATCATCTGCAGAAATAAAAGATCTAGGAAAATTCCTCTCGATCTACAAAACACTGAACCTCTACATTGTCCTGGGGAGGGAAAACACAGAACAACCGTTTGCCGTCTTCGCACACTTTTATACCCTGACACCTGCTGTCTGTGGCCAATCAGGGAGGCACCAATTGGACACACGTGGCATCAATATTCCCTCAATTGGTGCTCCTTCGTACTAAAGGCCATTTCAGAGGGGCAGTACACGTCTTAAAAAGGTCAGAGAATCAAAGTCCACCCTATAACAGAAACCTGGTTGAGCGAAGACCAATAGCAAACATATCACAAACACTACCAGCTACATGAATGTTGAGCAGATGAGCAAAATGAATGTGCACCTTCCTCTCAGCATACATAACATATATTAGAAATGGAGGGAGGAGGCCTCATGACACCCTAACTGTTGTGCGTTATATGTTTTTTTCTACTATTGTGTAACTGTATTGTTCATGGTAACATGTGGAGTGTCTGCTGTTGTCCTTGCATGTACTGTGCTGCAGAGTTTAACGTGTACTGAAAACAAATTCCACCGGCCTTGATTGTGTGGCTAATAAAACAATCTAATCTAATCTAATCTAATCTAATCTGTGTGTGATCTTCTTGGAGGTCCAAAAGTCCACGATAATCTCCTTGGTGTTTTTGGTGTTTAAGACGAGGTCATTGATTGAACATAACATTGTCAGGTTCTGAACCTCCTCCCTGTATGCCACGTTGTCTGATATGAGCCTGATGACTGTCATATCATCTGCATATTTAACAATAGTGTTGGAGTTGTGGATGGGTTGGCAGTCGCGTGTGAACAGTGCATAAAGGAGGTGGCTCAGCACACAGTCCTGGGGGATACTGGTGCTCAGGATGAGGGTGGAGGATGTGTGCTTGCCCGGTGTTACAGTCTGTGGGCGGTTGTTGAGGATGTCCATTACCCAATTGCATATGGAGGGAGTTAGCAACATTGTGATCTGTAGCAAGAGTAGGGTGCAGGTTGAGGAGAGCCTGAAGAGGTGGAGGTATGCACTGGAGAGAAGAGAAATGAAAGTCAGTAGGAGCAAGGCGGAATAAATATGCGTGAATGAGAGGGAGGACAGTGGAATGGTCAGGATGCAAGGAGTGGAGGTAACGAAGGCATATGAGTTTAAATATTTGGGGTCAACTGTCCAAAGTAACGGGGAGTGCAGTAGAGAGGTGAAGAAGAGAGTGCAGGCAGGGTGGAGTGGGTGGAGAAGAGTGTCAGGAGTGATGTGTGACAGAAGGGTACCAGCAAGAGTTAAAGGGAAGGTTTACAGGATGGTAGTGAGACCAGCTATGTTATATGTTTTGGAGACAGTGGCACTGACGAAAAGACAGGAGGCGGAGCTGGAGGTGGCAGAGTTGAAGATAAGATTTTCACTGGGAGTGACGAAGAAGGGCAGGATTAGGAACGAGTATATTAGAGGGACAGCTCAAGTTGGACGGTTTGGAGACAAAGCAAGAGAGGCAAGATTGAGATGGCTTGGACATGTGTGGAGGAGAGATGCTGGGTATACTGGGAGAAGGATGCTGAATATGGAGCTGCCAGGGAAGAGGAGAAGAGGAAGGCCAAAGAGGAGGTTTATGGATGTGGTGAGGGAGGACATGCAGGTGGCTGGTGTGACAGAGGAAGATGCAGAAGACAGGAAGAAATGGAAACGGATGTTCCGCTGTGGCGACCCCTAACGGGAGCAGCCGAAAGTGGTAGTAGTAGATATGGAGGGAGTTAGTCCTAGTTGGTGGAGTTTGTCGACCAGCTTGTTTGGTATGATGGTGATAAACGCCGAGCTGTAATCAACAAGGAACATCCTGAGGTAGGTGTTGTGTCTTTCCAGGTGAGAGAGAGCTGTACTTAGAGCCACACAGAAGGCGTCCTCAGTCGATCTGCTTGCCCGACAGGCAAACTGGTGTTCGTCTAGATCAGCTGGGACAGTGTCTTTGATGTGGGTGTGGACCAGTCGTTCAAAGCATTTTGAAATGACAGGGGTGAGATTCAAAGAAAGTTGAATCAGTTCATCGGGATACAATGTTTATTGACAGATACGTATCTGTCAGTAAACGTATCCAGATGAACTGATTCAACTTTCTTTAATTTTCTTACCTGGATTATTAAGTATGCATAACAGCAGGGTGAGAGCAACTGGCTGATACTCATTGGGACAGGTTACCACAGGTTTTTTTGGGAACAAACATGATGGTGCTGGATTCGAAGCATGCAAGGACTGTGCATAAGGATAGAGAACGGTTGAAAATGTGAGTGAATACCTCTGCTAGCTGTTCAGCACAGGCCTGGAGTACACGCACTTGTACATCATCAGGCCCCGTTACTTTCTGTGTGTTGATGCTGCGGAGGGTCCGCTGTACCTCTGGAGTGTGTAGAACAAGGGTCTGTGGGTTTCCCAAGAGTTTGAAACTGACTGGATGTTGGCTGTCTTTGTCAAACCGAGCAAAGAAGTTGTTTAGGTCCACCACCAGGTTGACAGCGTTGTTTGCTGGTGTATTCTGTGTTTTATTTACCCTTTTGTAATCTGTGATGGCCTGGATGCCTTGCCACATCCTCCGTGGGTTGGAGTTACTGTTGAAGCCCTCCTCTGTTCATAGTTGTCTTTTGCAGCTCTGATACCTCTCTTGAGGTTTGCTCTGGAGACACCATAGGCTGAAGTGTCTCCTGATTTAAAAGCTTTGTCTTTTGCCCTGAGCAGTCGTTTGACTATGCTGTTCATCTATGGTTTCTCATTTAGGTACACTCGGATCCTTTTGCTAACAGTGACATTGTCCGTGCAGTAGTTAATGTATGACAATACAGATGCAGTGTACCCCTCCAGGTCTATCTGATGGGCAAATACATTCCATTCGGTGTTCAAAACAGTCCTGGAGTGAAAGATGGCTCCCTCAGGCCACACTTTAACTGTCCCTGCTGGTCGGTTTAGCACTAAAAGCAAGGGCTTTGTGTGCTGGGACAAGAAACAAAGAGAGGTGGTTTGACTGTCCAAGGTGGGGGCGGGGTATGGCCCTGTAGGCGTCCTTTGTGTTAGCATAGACATGATCTAATGTGTTTTTCCCCCTGGTTGTGCATTTGACATGTTGATAGAATCTGGGATGAATATTTCTGAGGCTCGTTTAGTTGAAGTCCCCAGCAATGAGGAAAACTCCCATCAGGGTGTGTGTTCTGTTGTTTACTGATGGCATCACACGTGTCCAAGCAGTAGCTTAGCATTAACCTGTGGTGGTATGAATACTGCCACGACAACAACTGTATATTCCCTGGGCAAGTGAAACGGTTGGCACTTAGAGGGGATAGTGGCTGGCAGGAGAGCAGTTGGTTGTGTATTGTGGCCAGAGAGGGTGAGCGGTATGAAAGTTTGCTTTTCAAACCTGCAGTAAAACCCATTTAGTTCATCAGCCACTTGATGGATCCCTGCGGTGTGGAGGGATGGTCTCCTGTAGTTGGTCTTTCAAACCTCTCCAGACTGATCTTGGGTCGTTGGCAGAAAACCTGTTTTTCAACTTCTCAGAGTAGCACCTTTTTACCACTCTGATCTCTTTTGTGAGTGCATTTCTGGCTTTGTCGTACCGGATCCTATCTCCACTCCTGGCAGCTTCCTCTTTGGCCTGATGAAGCTGCCTGACTTTAGCTGAGAACCAGGGCTTATTGTCGTTGGAGATACAGCAAGTTTTGGCGGGCACACACGTCCGCACAAAAGCTGATGTAAGATGTTGTAGTGTCAGTAAGTTCATGCAGCCTCAAAAACACTCCAGTCAGTGCAGTCGAGGCAGGCCTGGAGCTCCTGTTTTGATTCACTGGTCCATTTCCTCACAGTTTTAATCACAGGCGTTGCAGATTTTAGTTTCTGCCTGTAGATTGGGATAAGATGAACCAGACGGTGATAAGAGAGTCCCAGGGCTGTATGACAGACAGAGCAATCAACGTCCTTTAATATTGTGTAGCAATGACCTGGAGTGTTTTTGTCCCTGGTGGGACATTTAACATGGGGGAAATTAAAAAAATAAATACATTTTAAAAAAATTCACATGGTGAATAGAATGGTCTACAGTCAATGAAAAAGGTCTCTAAGTGATTGAAATCAGTTGAGAAATGTAAACGTTATTGTGCTTTTTAGCCAGAAAAACCACGGCTCCCCTGTTTACTTGTATCGTTTACAAGCCAGTCTTGCCCGGTCCAATATGGCGGCGACGTTGATGTATCCTAGCAACGGGCCGAAGCAGCCAATGCGGCGTCTATGTATGTATGTATGCATATATATATATGGTCTTGTCAATCTGCAAAATGATTTAGCAATATTTTACGTTGGATGCCGCTCCTGACACTACCACTAACCCTATGAACGGGGGCACGGGTAAAGCGCTGGATACCATCCCAGTATTCATAGACTCGCGCCCATGCCTGTCGCCATACCATACTACGCTATAATTATATGGTATCTAAATAGCTTCCTTTGTTTTGATATCTAGCTAGCTAGCTAATAATCATGTCAACAAACAAAACTCCTCAAAAACATAATCTACTCACCAGCTGCTACTGAATCCTCTAAGACCTTCAAGTGAAGCATAGTTGAATGTCCTAATCTCATCATAAAGCAAACTAACTGTATGACAAAGCTAGGACATTCAATTGATTTATTACCTTTTCTCTTTAGAAGGGCACAGCAACATTCTTCTGAGAAGTATTCAGTCTGTTAGCATGCTAACTGAAATGCTAAGCGCATAGCCTAATACTCCCTAAACACCTTAACATGTTCATGATGCCTCAGAGCATGACCCAGTGAACCTTATGCAACCTCTCTCTCTCTCGTGCACACACACATACATGAACAGAGTCAAAGTTTAGTTATCAGAGGTGAAGGGGAAGGAGAGGACAGGCCGGTGCTCTGCAGGGGGGATTTAATGGAGTGGTTACTGACAGAGCCATCGTCCTTCAATTGGCCTGTGAGCATGAGTGTGTGTGTGTGTGTGTGTGTGTGTGTGTGTGTGTGTGTGTGTGTGTGTGTGTGTGTGTGTGTGTGAGATGGGGGGTGAGTTGGTTTATGTTCATGTGATTGTGAAGAAGCCTTTCAGATTCGAGCAGTAGAAAGCCTTGCTGCTGACAGATGTGAAGCCACTTTTAGAAAAAGCTGCTTTAGCACTCCGAGATGCAGGGTGGAAATGTAGCTGCAGCCAATTAGCATCACTGAGAGGAGAATTAACTGGTCAATTAGCAGCTAGCAGACCAGCACAGGTAGTCGGCAGTAGTTAGCAGTGGGCATGAGCAACAGAAAGTGGGCAATTATTCACGTCTTACATGCCAACGCAATTACCCAGCATCCCCACACAAGAGGCACTCTGATCAAATTAACAGAGGTGTGTGTGTGTGGTGTGTGTGTGTGTGTGTGTGTGTGTGTGTGTGTGTGTGTGTGTGTGTGTGTGTGGTGATAGGGAGCAGTGAACCATGGCTCTGCATAATCGCTCTCTAAGGGCCGAAGCGGCGAGCTGTCAGGTGGAAGCAAAACGCTGGCACTGGCCTGCTAAACAGAAGATGTAGCTGTCAACTAGTCCAGCCATTAGCTGGTCTTCCATTTTTTCACTCCTAAACAGTTTTCCTCTTTTTTAGCCCCAACATGTCAAAACGCACATGACTGCTCATCCAGCTTCTGGTTGCATACAAGACAACAAGATCCATGCCATGTGGCTGAGCAGCCCAGAGAGGACGGCAATCAGGATTAGTCGTCTGACAGCCCTCCTGTCTTCCTGGTCACTCGACAGGGGAGCAGGCTGATGGAGGCACTCTTACTGAAAGTGGGAACACAGGGAAGAGATTGACTCGGAGGTAGTTAGCACAGTTGGGGGAAAAAATGGGGTTGATATTTGGGTGCAGGAGGGAGGTTGGCACTGAATTAGCATTTAAAGTACTCTCCCACCAGGCATTACCACACCTTGTGCGCTCAGCCAATATATTCCCCGCTGGTCTTTGAAAACTCAAGCCGAAGCCCCAACAATTACTCTGATTTTTCAGTTTTCACCAAACCATGCTGCTCGTTATGTTGCGTGAATATTTTCCAAGGCCATGAGGGAGAGAAATAATTTCCTGCTTCTGTGTTTAGTTCATTTCCTGGAATGGAGAAGACAGCGGCTGAGTGGCCTGAGGCGGGATGGGGGAGCGACTCCTCCGTCCGTCCATTAATCAATGACTGCATACTTCTGCCGCTCCTCCAAGGGATACTTCATGAGCCAACAGGGGAAGAAGAAGACTCCCACCACCATACCACTTCACTGCAGGCTCCCCCCTTTTTCTCCCCAACTGTATCCAGCCACTTACCCCACTCTTCCGAGCCGTACCAGTCGCTGCTCCACCCCCCACCCCCCTGCCAATCCGGGGAGGGCTGCAGACTACCACGTCTCCTCCGATACATGTGGAGTTGCTAGCTGCTTCTTTTCACCTGACAGTGAGGAGTTCCACCAGGGGGACGTAACACGTGGGAGGATCACGCTATTTCAGTATCCCCTCCCCCCTGAACAGGCGCCCTGACTGACCAGAGGAGGCGCTAGTGCAGCGACTAGGACATATACCCACATCCGGCTTCCCACTCGCAGACACAGCCAATTGTGTCTGTTGGGATGTCAGACCAAGCCAGAAGTAACATGGGTATTCGAACTGGCAATCCACTACCTGGATGCCCCACTGCAGGCTCTTATTCAACCACATTTGGCAAAATTTCAACTCAGATGCCCTTCCTAACACAACCACTAACCCTATGGATGGGGGCACAGGTAAAGTGCTGGATGCCATCCAAGTATTCATGGACATCCGCCCATGCCTGTCGCATATTATATTCTGAGACTGGAAAGTCACTCTCAGATCCAAAGCCACGAGCAGGACTGATCTGAGTCTCAAGAACAGAGAGAAGGAATGACACCTGCATCCGATATCAGCATCTCCTATTTCTATTATCTGAAACTCACATTACTTCTAACAGTAAAGGAATTTTTCCTTTCTAGTTGTACATCTAAATTCTAAATACTTGTAAATAAAACATTTCCATTAAAGGTTCAATGAGTAATATTTCCTCTTCCCAAAGCATAATATGATCGTGTTTTACTGGTTTGTTGTATTATTAATATACTTTGAACTCTGACCCCCCCCTTTTTTTCTGTGTGAGTGATGTCTGCAACTGCTAGAAGCTGCTGGGAACCGGAGTCAAATTCCTCGTGTGCATAGGCATACTTGGCCAATAAAGTTGATCGTTCCTATTCACAGTGTCTTGATGATCTAGGCCACACTTGCACAAAATGTCTCAATGTGACATGCACTCTATGCTATGATAACTATGTAGCAAATATACCACTGCTACTTTTGCTTCAGTCTAGTACTACTATGATATGATTGCTATTTTGCTAATGTACTAGAACTACTACTACATCATATTACTACTATATAATCCCTATGCAGCAAATGTACTACTACTGCTGCTACATAGTACCAGGGTCTCAGTCAATGAGCTTGTACACAATTTTAATTCTAAAATTACAAATGTTATCGATAACTTTGCACCCGCAAAGGTGACGGTAGTCTCTGGTAAGAAAAGATCTCCATGGAGATGTGCCATGCTAGTCAAAATAGAAAAAAAGAGTGTCATAAAGCTGAATGTAGGTGGCAAAAAAGATATCTTGATTTTCATTATGAAATCTATAAAGTGCCCCCTTGGAAAAAGAATCACTATTCTGTGTAATTCATTCCTTCTGTTATCAGGCTGTTAAATGCGGAGATTTGTCATTTTAAATGAATGATTTATATTGTTTTAAACCACAACAGCTGGTTTATACCTTGTCTGTTTTCCACATGCCGGGTGGGCCTGTACGTTCACTGACTGTACTGGGGGAATGTAACGTGCAATGCATCTTAGAATGCTTCATTTATTTAGTTATTATTCTATTCTTTTGACTTATATGACTTTTTGCCCTTCGCCTGGTCCTCGTGTGAGTCTGCATGCGGGGCCACATGGGGGTGACAGTGTGCATCTCTTGCCCATGTACTGATCTATCTGTTGTCTCTGACATAGTGACGATTACAGCTTGTCTGGGAGTTTGTGTATGTCTGGGTAGGTTGTAAGAACTGAACTGCCCTTCTGGGATAAAGAAAGTTGTCAGAATCTGAATCTGGATCTGAAATCTATAAAGAGAGACTGCACATTTATAATTTGGAACTCAGAAATGCAAGGGGGTCTTACTTCTCTGCCATCATTGCCAAAAACAATAATAATGTACGTGCCTTTTCTATTGTCGACAGGCTTACGACCACCAGTGGCAGTTGCCTCTGAATTTCTATTCAGAGGCAATGAATTTGCCTCCTACTTTAATGACAACATTCAGAAAATTAGACAGGCAGCCAGTGCCTCCATACTAGGTACAGGGCATGTGTTGTCCCTAAGTCCACCTAAAATCAATTTGATCCCATCAGCCATACAAACTTGGGGGACACTATACATCCTCCTCCTGCTGCCTTGATATTCTGCCAACAGGCTTTTCCAAAAATGTTTCTAATTCAGATCTTCTACAAATTGTCAACACATCTCTTTTCTCAGGTCTCTTCCCAAAGGCCCTGAAAACTGCAGTCATCAAGCCACTCTTAAAGAATAATCTAGACACTTCACTAATGGAAAATTTATAGGCCTATATAAAACCTCACGTTTCTGAGCAAAATAATTGAAAAAGCTGTTTTCCAGCACCTCAACAACGTTTTGGCACTAAACCACAGTTTTGATGTCTTCAAGTCAAGATTTTGACCACACCACCGCACTGAGACTGCTGTTGTTAAGGTCTTTAATGACATCCACTTAAACACAGACAGCGGCAGAATCTCAGTGCTGGTATTAGTGGATCTCAGTGCTGCATTTGACACTACTGACTACAACATATTACAGGACTGACTGGAAAACTGGATGGAACTTTCTGGGACAGCACTAAACTGGTTTGAATCCTACTTAAAGGACAGGGACTACTTTGTGTCTATAGGTAATTAAAAATCTGAGCATGCAACAATGACCTGTGGAGTTCCCCAAGGTTCCATTCTGGGGCCGCTTCTGTTTAACATCTATATGAAAAGGAAAAAAAACAAATCTTACTTTATTCAGACACAAAGGTAGGCCCATGTTAAAGACAACAACAAAGAAATACAACACAAGACAAGAACACAAAAATATAGCTAAAAACAGCAGCTCACAAGTCCACAATGATTTAAAGCTATACAGACATTTTTTCCAATGTTTCCAGAAACAAGAGGAGTACCTGGAGTCACTTTGTGTAGGCCCCATTAACAGCATTATAATTACATTCTTAGAATCAATTAATTGACACATAAATTTGTACATAAAATTCCTCAACACAGCATGAAAAGTGGGAACATTACTAGTCACAAACATATGACTTGCACTTGTCCATCTTGGAAGTTTGAGCAAGATTCTAAATGCGTCATTATATGCTACCTGCAGCTTTTTCATTTTTGCTTTACTATAAGTGCACCACAAGTGGGCTGTATAGAGTGGAGTACAGTAGGCCCTAAAAAGAGCAGTTTTAACCTCATCTGTACACATATGAAATTTGCGTGCCAGCATATTGGCTGGTGCATACAGTTTGCAACACTGGCGCTGCACATCATCGACATCACATAGATCATTCCTGATGATGTGACCCAGATATCTCATTTTGTTCAGCACATTTAGTGCTTGGTCTGCCAAGAAGAATTTAGGGAAAATTTTGCTTCTTATCCTCCTTGGTTTTAGCAATCATGACAACACTCTTTTTAGAGTTAAATTTAATGTCATGCTGCACACCATAACTTCAGCAGACTGAGCAGTTGCTGTAAGCCAGCATTATAAGGGGTCAGTATGACTAAGTCATCAGCGTACATCAGATGGTTAATAAGACTATTCCCCACCATACAGCCAGTCTTACACTCTTTTAACTTTTTGGAGAGATCATCCATATACACACTGAAGAGAACAGGCAACGGCATTCCACCTTGTCGGACCCCATTGGTCACTGGGAAGGGGGCAGATATACTCTTACCCCATCTGACTTGCATGGTTTGATATGAATACCAAAAATGCAAGATCCTTATCAAATAAGAGGGGACCCCTCGCTCTAGTATCTTAACAAATAATTTACCATGATTAACTCGGTCAAAAGCTTTTGATGCATCAAAAAAACACATAAATACTGTAGTGTTACGTCTTCTATATTTACTAACAACTTCCTTCAGTGCATATATATACAAATCTGTGTTGTGTTTATTTTTAAAGCGAAATTAATTGTCAGTAGTTGATACATATTCTTGAAGCCTATCCAAGAGATTTCGTTCCAATACTTTGGAAAGTATGCTAGCCAGAGCAATTGGCCTATAATGTTGTATGCTGGATATTTTACCAGTTTTGTTTTTGATTACTGACACTAGTAAGACAGACAACAGAGTCAGGTAGGATACCATGCATTAATAATCCAGAAAAACACATAGCCAGTAACACTGAGATTCTGTGGCTAGCATACTTCAGATGTTCTGCTGTTATTTGGTCAAGCCCACATGCTTTGTTCACTGACAATTTCTCAATTGCATAGCACACTTCATCGGGTCTAATATCTGTGAATGTTCTCATTCATCCAGGTCATGGTTATCCAAAGGAGTTGAATCAAGTGCAACTGGACTTGGTATATATCCGTGAAGACGTTTCGCCTCTCATCCAAGAGGCTTCCTCAGTTCGTGCCTTTCTGACTAGACCAAGCTAGTCTGACTGGCTGGTGATGAGACTCAGAATTTATCCTCTAAGAGTCGTTGTCAGAGCTATTGATATGCGTGGCTCTTTGTGTTCCGATGTTTACCAACGCCCGTCGCTAACAGAGCCATAGATATGAGTGAGGAGAGCCACACATATCAATAGCTCCGCCAGTCAGACTAGCTTGGTCTAGTCAGAAAGGCACGAACTGAGGAAGCCTCTTGGATGAGAGGCGAAATGTCTCACGGATATATACCAAGTCCAGTTGCACTTGATTCAACTCCTTTGCATCGGGTCTAATAACCACATCATCATTGTTAGAGACATCACCAACATTAAATCCATCACTCTTTACGCAATTAAAAATGTCTCTATAGTATTTTCTTCACAGTTCAGCAATATTTTCAGGCCCAGTAATCCCATCAATGCTGGATGGCAAGGGCATCTTACTATTATTAATAACCTTAACTTCCTTCCAGAAGTCATAGACATTATTCTGCTGAAGCTTTTTGGCCATGGAGTTTGCCCTCATGACCTGCTCATTTCTTTTAATAAAACGTACAGCATATTTAAGTCTAGCGTTAGCCTGTTTCTTGTGTTCACACTCTGGGCCATGCCTGGCTTTTCCTGATAAGACCCAGTTTCTAAAAGCTTCTTTGGCTTCTATATGCAGTTCAGCTACATATTCATTCCACCCTGGCCTGACGTTATGTTGTTTAGCCCTTTTTTGGTGGAATGATTTACTGCCATTATTTAGACATTTCACAGTTTTATCATACATTATACATAGATCATGCTTGTGGTTTTGGTTCTTACAGTTAATGCTGAATTACAATGTTTTAAGTCATCTTCTGTAAGCCTAGACCAATATACTTTCCCACTTTGTTTGTGGTTATCATAACTGGTCAACTCAGGCAGGCTCTCCACATTTAACATCATAGACACAGGTATGTGATCTGCTGTGGCCAGACCATACAAGATCGCCACTTTCACTAAACATTCACGAGCATAAGCTGTACATATACAGTGATCCAGCCAGGATGTTGTATGCCATGCTTCACTGGTGTATGTGCAGCTATCTACTGGCAGCAGCACTTTACTAGAAAGAACCAACTTGTAATCTTCACAAAATTGGATTAGGTGTTGACCAAACAATGAATTATTATCCGCGATATCAGCATTCATGTCTCCCACAACAAATATACATGTATATGCACTTTCTTTAATAAATGCACTAATAAAGGCGAGCCTATTAAGGTATTCATCCTCATTTTGGTAACATTCAAACATTTAAAATTATAAAGACATTCTTATTATGTACAAGTTTGATTGCTATGCATCAGTCCACCTCTAATCTAATCACACAGATCAGTGGATCATACTTCTTGTGCCAGAGAATGGCCACTCCCCCAGGTATAAGCTACACCTTTTAATCCATACTTCTCCAGTTTTCTCAATAATATGCTGTGATCGATGGTATCGAATGCCTTCTGTAAATCAATATAAATACCAACTGAACACTCATCATTTTCAATTGCCTTTGTTATTTCTTCTACCATCTCCATTACTGCGTATGTAGTCGTTCGGTTTCCCCTAAACCCATACTGGTGCTCACTGAGCAGTTCATATTTATCAATAAAAAGATCCAATTGTTTAGCAAATAGTTTCTCTAATATTTTTGAAAATTGAAGAAGGGACACTGGTCTATAATTATCAATACAATGCTTATCTCCATTTTTGAATATTGGTATTACCTTTGAGGTTTTCATATTCTTCGGAAAAATCCCTTTTTGAAAGGACAGATTACAAATGTAGGTCAAAGGTCTTACAATAAGATCAATGACTTCTTTGATTATTACCATGTCAATGGAATTTATGTCAGTTGAAGTTTTATTTTTGAGTTTTCTAACAATTTCAATGATATCACTCTCATTAATCCCACAAAGGAACATAGACTTGTTATTATTCTTAATGAGATTATCAAACTTATTTAATTTATCATCACACGTTGGGATTTTGCTGACCAAATTACTGCCAACACCCACAAAATAGTTGTTGAACTCTTCAACAATATTCTGTAAACTGTCCACTGTGCGGCCAGAGCTATTTAAGAAATAACTTGGGCATTGTGATTTGTTACTTCTATTCCGAATGATATGATTGATAACTTTCCGAGTCTTTTGAATATTGTTTTACTGTCCTCTAATAATGTATTATAGTACTCCTTCTTCTGTCTTCTCATAATGGAAATCAATGTATTCTTATACAGCTTATACTTTTCTTCACTTTCGCTGGTTCTCAGTAGCAAATGTTTCTTGTATAGTAAATTTTTCTTTTTACATGCCTTTAGCAAGCTCTTAGTCATCCATGGTTTTCCCTTATATTTTCCCTTCACCCGGCAGTTTCTAATTGGGCAATGCTTGTTGTATAACTCTAAGTGTAAACAAAAATGCATCATAAGCCAAATTCGGATCCTCAACATACACTTCATCCCAATTACAGTCTGCAAGGTCTACCTTTAAAGCCTCAATTCTTTCTGGAGTCTTTATTCTTACTGATTTATAAGTAGGCTCGTCAGCTGGAGATTTAACCTTTAAACTATGCAAGATCACAAATACGGGAAGATGATCACTAATATCACTTAAGAATGAACCACTTGTTGTTGGACCATACACATTGGTAAAAATATTATCAATGAGTGTGACACTTTCCTTGGTTATCCGAGAAGGCTTATTTATGAGAGGCCTTAGTCCAAAACTAAACATTGCATTACAAAAATCATTTGTTGGTTTATGTTCATTCCATTTCAACAAATCGATATTAAAGTCTCCACAAACAAAATAAGATTTTTTGTCACATATTTTCCCAAAGATATCAGCTATGGTATTCAAAAACTGTTCTATACAAGAGCCAGGCACTCTATATATACAACTCAGGACTATACTCTTACATTTTTTAGTCTGAATTTCAATTGTCAAACTTTCCATGACTTCATCATCAACAACTGTGGTATTAATAACCTTACATTGGAAGTCTTTCTGTACATAAAATACCACTCCACCACCCATTTTATTAATCCTGTTGCCACTGGAAAAATCATAACCTTCTAACACAGTTAGCACCCTTTTCCTTTGTTATCCATGTCTCGCTTACGGCTATGACTTGAAATTTATGTTTTAATGACTCTAGATAATCTTTGATTTCTGCAAAATTGGAATAGAGACTTCTGCTGTTAAAGTGTATGATAGAAAAACCTTCTAAATTAACATTAGACAAATTCTCAGAATAATAATCAGAATTGGTGTTATAATCCACAAAGATTTTCCTCTGGATCAATACCATTTTCAAAGCTAAATGGATTATGTTCAGAAAAGCTTGGAAAAAAAAAACATAGCTCCTCAGTGTCATTCTTCACTAGGGGATTTTTATTCTCTGAGAGGTCACTCTCATCTTCAACAAAAATATGAGAATCTTTACTTGTCGTTTTATAAGGAAAAACAAGATCAGATTAGAGCAAACAATGCTCCCAAAACAGGTATCAGACACTTCAATCATTTTAAATCACTAGCCAGACTCTTCTCTTCTGTAGTTCCCGGTGATGGAATGAGTTACTAGGCTCCATTCGATCCGCTGAGTCCCCCTCCATCGTTAAGAAGAAGCTAAAGACCCAGCTCTTTCATGAACACCTTCGCAACTGATGGTATTAATAAAAGAAAAAATTAACTTCTATGCACCTTATGCATTGCCTTTGTGCACTGCCTGTTGACACTGTGTCCTGTCGGATTTGAACCTAGTTTTTTGGCCCTTACTTGTGTTGTTGTCTCCTGAATAGATCCTTGCTTGTGTTGTATTAACTCTCAGATGTACGTCACTTTGGATAAAAGCGTCTGCTAAATGAAACTGTAACATTGTAACATTGACTTCTTTTAAATCCATATTTAAAATGTTTGTTTACCATTGCTTCCTCCTAAACTACAAACCTTGCACTTTGACTTTGCTGTAAACCCTGCATTACATTTTGATTTTATTCTTTTATTAATTTAAATGTCTTTATATGAATTACTTTCAAAATCCTTTGTTGTATAATGTTTTTTTAATTTATTTTTTTTAGGTGAACCACATTGAGTCTGCCTTGTGTATAAAATGTGCTATATAAATAAAGGTGCTTTGCCTAGTACTGTTATATGATTACTATCTAGTTAATCTACTACTAAAGTTGCCTTGACTAGTACTGTTATATGATTACTATTTAGCTAATCTACTACTACTACTTTCGGCTGCTCCCGTTAGGAGTCGCCACAGCGGATCATCCGTTTCCATTACTTCCTGTCCTCTGCATCTTCCTCTGTCACACCAGCCACCTGCATGTCCTCCCTCACCACCTCCATAAACCTCCTCTTCGGCCTTCCTCTTCTCCTCTTCCCTGGCAGCTCCATATTCAGCATCCTTCTCCCAATATACCCAGCATCTCTCCTCCACACATCTCCAAACCATCTCCATCTTGTCTCTCTTGCTTTGTCTCCAAACCGTCCAACCTGAGCTGTCCCTCTAATATACTCGTTCCTAATCCTGTCCTTCTTCGTCACTCCCAATGAAAATCTTATCATCTTCATCTCTGCCACCTCCAGCTCCACCTCCTGTCTTTTCATCAGTGCCACTGTCTCCAAACCATATAACATAGCTGGTCTCACTACCCAGAGTTGTGGACTCGAGTCACATGACTTGGACTCGAGTGCGACTCGAGTCACAAATTTGATGACTTGCCAAAATGAAAATTACCTGAGACTTGACTTGAGACTTGACATCTATGACTTGGACTTGAGCTGAATGACTCGAGAGAATTTTTTGAGTGTTTTCTCAATGTTTATGCGGGAGGCACCTCTCTCGTATTTTATTTATTTTATTTTGTAATCATTCTTCATTTCCAGCGCGCACACAATTACCTATGCACACGCATTGCGTAGGGCCAATCAAATGTTTAGATGGGCGGGAAAACAAAAATACTCAAATCTAATTGGAGGTACCATCATGCTACTCAAAAACTAACGTCAGCTCTACTCAACATGAGCGCGGAGAGTCTGCGATCATGGCAAGTGCAGCTGCTGCTGGAACGATTCCAGAAATAATGATTTGCGGCTATAAGAACTTCGAAGTTGTTGGGAAGAAAAGGACTGCCGTTTGTAAAACATGTGCAGCGAAATTATCAGATGGGATTTCAACAACGTCGAACTTTGTGCGTCATCTGAAAAGCCACAAAGAGAAGTAAGTTAGCTAGCTAGCTAGCTAGCTAGGCTACAGGTACAGTAGCGTGTGAGTGGTCAGACACACACACAGACCCAATCTGCCCGTTAGCAATACGCCAGTCGGGCTGTATCGCCCGAACATCGTCCCAATCTCATCTCAGCAATACAACTGAACGTACTGTTCTGTTTCAGAACACCTAACAGCGAATACTCAGTTCTGCTGGCCCAGTGGGCAAACCATGTCTGGCCGATGTAGCAGTCACCGGAATGAGTTAGCATACCCCCTGTTGCCCCCTGATAATTAGCTAATCAAACACTGTTTCAGTGCATGGTTTCACGTATCATACTATAATACAATATGATATAGTTTTAAATATGCGTAATATAATGCGGTTCTCGAGAAAATCAGCCCATTCCGAACGGGCACTGAACTAGTGGTATTCAATCGTGATTATGTTTACACTGTTTTTAATTGAGCATTTAGACTCGATGCTCCAAATTATGTGCTACCGACGACTCCTGCCGAGGGACTACAGATGCAAATTAGCTTATAGCTAATTCTGGTGCAATATATTTATTGTGCATTGTCCCTGTCAAATAAAGAAATAAATAAAAAATATTAAAGTATCTCCATGATTCAAATTAATCTAGTTATATACTGTCTTTGGAAAGATTTTTCTCCATTGAATTATAAACATTTATAAATACATTTACTTGTTTCATGAAACCAAAATTAATACCTATAATTTCCTATATTACAGCACTTTTTGTATGGCACAATGGCAATTGAAATAATGCTCAGAGCATGACACAGTGCACTGCACCCAATATGAAACATAGCCTACTGAGCATAGGCTCAGATTAGAGCCATGGGGTAGTAGGTTATTTCACAAAGCTGGCTAACTAAGTAAGCCTCACTTCTGCGCAGAGTGAACCCCGGAACAGCTCTTTTTACTTCAATCCATGTTCCAGATATGAAAGGTTTCCTGGGTTTACTTTGCGCAGATGTCAGGCATCATACTCAGTTAGCCAGCTTTGTGAAATACTCCCTTGTGTCTAGTCCAGTGGTTCTAAAACCTCCATGGCTGTGACCAAAAACGCACCCCTATATATTTTAATGTACGCTTATTAAGTACACATCGTCACGTACATCGGTACTTAATAAGCGTACATAAGTAAGGTGCGCCTTTCGTCACACACAGCCCATGTCTTTATTGAATTACACCAACAGCACCCCTGATTCCACTAATCTAGGGAGTCAAATAATTAAAGGTAGGGAAGGCGATTTTTTTCAGAAGCACTTTTTGTTATATTTTTTGCAATTCTCTTTACATCCCGACAGCAATCAATACATAAAATGCTCTGACACTAAATTAAAAAAATAAAAAGAGTAATCTGTGGAAGTCGCAGGACCGTTATAAACCCATCCAATCATTTTAAGGTGTCCGGTTAAAATGATTGGATGGCCTACCTGCCTGTCAACCTAGCTCCCTCCAGCAGTAGGCTAGTCAGGCAGTGCGTGTTTGCATGTTTTGGAGGAGTGGCTTTGGAGGGAGGCGATAAAGTCCTAGCCAACTTGATATTTTGCAAGTGCAATGAATTGTAGGTCGAACTAGACAAGCAGAGAGAGTGTTTGTTTATTGTGTATTGGAATGATCAATATGTTTTGTATTGTTATTAACAGTTGTGCGCTCATTTGTGATTTAGAGTGTGCCTTTTATTATTTCTTAAATGTAAAACAAAATCCAACTGTTGTCCAAATTTGAACACAATAAAATAACAATTATTTCTAACATTATCTGTGGTTTATGTATGTACTATTGTAATGAAACAATTTAATATTACCTGAATTTAAAAAAATGTGTTAAATTGGTATAAAACACCCTACATTTGAGACTTGACACCTGAAATTAGGGACTTGTGACTTGACTTGACCTGAGCTCGGTGACTTGGGACTTGACTTGAGACTCGAAGGTTAAGACTTGAGACTTACTTATGACTTGCATAACAGTGACTTGGTCACAACTCTGTCACTACCATCTTGTAAACCTTCCCTTTAACTCTTGCTGGTACCCTTCTGTCACAAATCACTCCTGACACACTTCTCCACCCACTCCACCCTGCCTGCACTCTCTTCTTCACCTCTCTTCTGCACTCCCCGTTACTTTGGACAGTTGACCCCAAGTATTTAAACTCATATGCCTTCATCACCTCCTTGCATCCTCACAATTCCACTGTCCTCCCTCTCATTCACACATATGTATTCCATCTTGCTCCTACTGACTTTCATTTCTCTTCTCTCCAGTGCATACCTCCACCTCTCCGGGCTCTCCTCAACCTGCACCCTACTCTCGCTGCAGATCACAATGTCATCCGCAAACATCATCGTCCATGGAGACTCCTGCCTGATCTCGTCCGTCAACCTGTCCATCACCATTGCAAACAAGAAAGGGGTCAGAGCCGATCCTTGATGTAATCCCACCTCCACCTTGAACCCATCTGTCATTCCAACCGCACACCTCACCACTGTCACACTGCCCTCATACATATCCTGCACCACTCCTACATACTTCTCTGCAATTCCCAACTTCCTCATACAATACCACACCTCCTCTCTCGGCACCCTGTCGTATGCTTTCTCTAAATCTACAAAGACACAATGTAACTCCTTCTGGCCTTCTCTATACTTCATCAACATTCTCAAAGCAAACATCACATCTGTGGTGCTCTTTCGTGGCATGACACCATACTGCTGCTTGCTAATCGTCACCTCTCCTCTTAAACTAGCTTCTATTACTCTTTCCCATATCTTCAACTTTATACCTCTGTAGTTGCTGCAGCTCTGCACATCGCCCTTGTTCTTGAAAATCGGTACCAGTATGCTTCTTCTCTACTCCTCTCATGTATCCTCTCGCTTTCCAAGATTGTGTTAAACAATCTAGTTAAAAACCCCACTGGCATCTCTCCTAAACATCTCCATGCCTCCACAGGTATGTCATCAGGACCAACTGCCTTTCCACTCTTCATCCTCTTCATAGTTTCCCTCACTTCCTCCTTGCTAATCCACCGCACTTCCTGATTCACTATCCCTACATCATCCAACCATCTCTCTCTCTCATTTTTTTCATTCATCAGCCCTTTAAAGTACTCCTTCCACCTTCTTAGCACACTCTCCTCGCTTGTCAGCACATTTCCATCTCTATCCTTGATCGCCCTAACTTGCTGCGCATCCTTCCCAGCTCGGTCCCTCTGTTTAGCCAATCGGTATAAGTCCGTTTCTCCTTCCTTAGTGTCTAACCTCTCATTCAACTGACCATACGCCTTTTCCTTTGCCTTTGCCACCTCTGTCTTCGCGCTGACTGTCCCACTTCTTCTTTGCCAACCTCTTCCTCTGTATAATTTGCTGTACTTCCTCATTCCACCACCAAGTCTCCTTCTCTTTCTTCCTCTGTCCTAATGACACAGCAAGTACCTGCCTGCCCAGCCATCTGGCAACTCTTCACTACCACCCAGTGCCTGTCTTAACTCCTGCCTGAACTCCACACAACAGTCTTCCTTTTTCAACTTTCACCATTTGATCTTCAGCTCTGCCTTCACTCGCTTCCTCTTCTTGGTCTCCAAAGTCATCCTACAGACCACCATCTGATGCTGCCTATCTACGTTCTCTCCTGTCACCACCTTGCAGTCTCCAATCCCTTTCAGATCGCGCCTCTTACATAAGATATAGTCCACCTGTGTGCACTTTCCTCCACTCTTGTACATCACCCTGTGTTCCTCCCTCTTCTTGAGATATGCATTCACCACAGCCATTTCCATCCTTTTCACAAAATCCACCACCATCTGTCCTTCCACATTTCTCTCCAGATTACTATTTAGATAATGTGTGTACTAAATGAGTAGATGGAAATGTAAACAATTAGAACAGATCAAATGCGTGTTCATTTGTCCATTTAAAAGCACAGGAGCTGGAGCAGCTAACTGGTTCTGATGTAGTCTGTCTCAGTAAACTATAAAACTGGTTGCTACTGGTACCTCTCTAGTTAGGTTAATGTCCTCTATCACAGTTAGAGGCAGAGGTCAGGATTCAACTCGGGGTGTTTGTCCGAGTCAAACTTACAATGTTTTATTTAAATTTCCAGTTTTTCTTGGCACAAACTCAAACACGTTTTCGGTGGGTGTCGGACTCCGCCAAGGTTGTCCCTTGTCTCCGATTCTGTTTGTGATATTCACGGACAGGATCTCAAGGTGCAGCTAAGGTGAGGAGTGTGTCTGTTTTAGGAACCTCAGAATTGCGTGGTTTTGTTGGCTTCATCAGAACGTGACCTCCAGTGCACAAGGGGGCGGTTTGCAGCTGAGTGTGAAGTGGCTGGGATGAGAGTCAGCACCTCCAAGTCTGAGGCCATGGTTCTCTACCGGAAAATGGTGGATTGCTCCCTCTGGGTTGGGAATGAGTTGTTGCCTCAAGTGAAGGAGGTCAAGTATCTCGGGGTCTTGTTCACGAGTGAGGTAGGATGGAGCAGGAGATTGACCGGCGGATTGGTGCAGCATCAGCAGTAATGCGAACATTGTACCGGACTGTTGTGGTGAAGAAAAAGCTGAGCCGGAAGGCACAGCTCTCAATTTACCAGTCAGTCTTCGTTCCAACCCTCACCTATGGTCATGAGCTTTGGGTAGTGACCGAAAGAGTGAGATTGCGGATACAAGCAGCTGAAATGAGTTTCCTCCCTAGGGTGTCTGTGCTCAGCCTTAGAGATAGGGTGAGGAGCTCGGACATCCGGAGGGAGCTGGGAGTAGAGCTGCTGCTCCTTTGCGTCGAAAGGAGCCAGTTGAGGTAGTTCGGGCATCTGATTAGGATGCCTCCTGGGCATCTTCCATTGGAGGTTTACCGGGCACATCCTACTAGGAAGAGACCCCGGGGTAGACCCAGAACTTGCTGGAGGGACTACATGTCCAATCTGGCCTGGGAATGCCTTGGGATTCCCCAGGAGATGGAGGGCGTTGTTGGGGAAAGGGATGTCTGGCGTGCCCTACTTAGCTTGCTGCCACCGCGACCTGACCCTGGAGAAGCGGCTGATGATGAATGAAAAAAATTAATGAATGAATGTTTATTGAATGTTTATTTAAACTTCCACTCGGCTTCATGAATTTCAGTTGCAGAATGGAAGAGAAGATCTGAATGTAAAACAAGTTTTCCGCTCTCTCAGTAATGTCAGCAGGCAGCAAATCCTGACCACACTCTGCGCAATGTACACACACACACACACTGTTCTGTGTTTCCTCTGTGGAGTGATTGTAAAATAAGGCCGAGCAGATTAAAAGGACAGTTTGTGTGTGTGTGTGTGTGTGTGTGTGTGTGTGTGTGTGTGTGTGTGTGCGTGCGTGCGTGCGTGCGCACGCTCTCTACTTGTGGAGCAGTGTTGTAACGTGACACAGAGAGCTAATGAGGGATTCTAACGGGGCTCCTGGTCGTTCACTCTCTGGACACCCTTGCTCTCAATCAGCATCTCTGTGGAGAGAGAGGACATTTCCTACTTCCCATCTAATTAATATCATCACTTCCTGCTGCTTACACACACACACACACACACACACACACACACACACACACACACACACACACACACACACACACCTTAGCGGTGAGCTGATGGAATCTCGGTTTGAGGTTCCTTTGTGGGAAATCTAGATTTTCTCTCTGTAGCCCTGATCTCCTCAGAGACAGACAGCTCCAATAACAAATGAGGGATGGACCCAGGTGGGGCGGGGCTAAAGTTGCAGGTTACATGTCACGCTTCATGTCAGTGTGAGGACGGAGTAACTTCTGCACTTTCATTTCCTGTCTGGTCAGCTCCATGATGTAAACAAGAGGAAACACAGAGGGCGGTCTAACAGGACACGGAAGCGGGGCAGGCTAAGTTAACTGCTAGCTCATGCAGACCGACATCCTGGCTGGCGTTCGTTCTCTTGGACAGGGATTTTTTTTTTTTTAGTATGGATATATGTGTTAGTTTGGATATGTGTGTTAGTTTGGATATGTGTATTCTTGTAGTTTTTGTCTTTGTGTTGCACTGCTGTGGGCTGGGGGAAACCATATTCTATTTTACTTCATGTACGCAAGTACATGAAATAAAATGACAAATAAAGTGTTCCTGATTAAAGTCCATCATAACATCTTCTATTACAGCATTATAGTATTATAGTATTAGAGTATTACAGCATTACAGTATGGTGCGGCAGCACAGACAGTCAAACACGGAAAAAACTGCAGCGGATTGTCAACAAGGCATCCAAAATCATAGGCAACCCACTCTCCTCAGTTGAACCTCTACATACTAACCGGACTGTAAAGCAAGCAAAGAAGATCATCTCTGACCCCTCACATCCTGCTCATCACCTCTTCTAGCTCCTTCCCTCTGGGAGGCGCTACAGGTCACTGTCCACTAAGACTAAATGCGTCACAGTTTTCCCCCTTAGCTATCAGGACTGTGAATTCCTCCATATAGTCCCCTCCTCACACCACTGGCATGCATACTACCATTCCCCTAATTGTTGAGTGTAGTATTTGTTTTTGCTATTGTGTGACTGTATTGTTCGTGATAATATGTGGAGTGTCTGCTGTTGTCCATGGATGTGTTGTGCTGCAAAGTTTAAAATGTACCGAAAACATTCCACTGGCCTTGGTTGTGTGGCTAATAAAACAATCTAATCCAATCTAATCTAATCTAATCTAGTAGCTCAATTAATTTAAGAGTAGGTGAGAAGGGGTAGAAAAAAATAAGTGTATACTTCCTCCTACTCCTTTTACAACATGTAACAAATAATCTCATGCATACGGAGATTGTTTTGCTGAGTTTGATGTGTGGATTTGTTGGTGGCTTCAGAATATTGACAACGGCTTATCTGTATGTTGTATCCTGCTTATTACATGTTCGAAATAAATCATCATCATCATTCCAACAGACAAGATCACATTACTCCCATTCTTGCAGTGCTTCACTGGCTACGTGTTAGGTATCCTTGTTAAGATAACCACACTTAACCAGGCCTGTTTAATGTGGGATTTCTCCCCTTCCCCGGCCGCTGTGTCGGTGGGGACGTTGTCAGTTCAGTGGTACAGCGTCCTGATGACTCTTAGTTTGTACTCCAGTGAATCATGAGAGTCAAACCTTAAGTACTGATCAGTATGTGTTGGTTTACGGTAAACATCAACAAGCAAATGTCCCCCATCACCAACTGCAATTTCATAGTGTAAGAAGACTAACCCGTCATGTTCCACATCCTCCCTAGTGAACTTGATGTGGTTGTCCACGGAGTTAATGTGGTCAGTGAAATGTGCTACATCCTGAGATTTAATTTTGCATCTATTCTTAACATGTTGGTAGGCAGTAATGAACATCACATTCAGAACACTGGATTTTGTGGATAAGGTGAGGGACATCATTATGGAAGGGGATGAAACAATGGTCTCTTATGATGTCAAGTCTGTTCACGTGCATTTCTGTTGATGAAGCAGTGGAGGTAGTCTGTGTGAAATGACAAAACGACCCCACCCTTAGCAACAGGACCGCCCTTAACACTGACCAAGGGTGTCTGCTCCTGAAGCTGTCTTCAGTCCACGTACGTACATCACACACAGGGGGCAGTACTATAGGCAGAGGCATGGGCATGCTATGGGTTCCTCAGTCTCGCCTGTAGTGGCCAACTTGTATATGGAGGAAGTGGAAAAGAGGGCTTTGATCCAGACACACCACCTCGCCATTGATTCGGATTTGTGGACAACACCCAAGTTAAAATTAAATCTCAGCATGTACCACATTTCACCGACCACATTAACACTATGGACAACCACTGAGGATGCAAAAGCCAGTGCATTCTTAGTGCCAGTCCCAAGCCCAGATAAATGGGGAGGGTTGCGTCAGGAAGGGCATCCGACAAAAATCTTTACCAAATGAAATATGCGGATCATAAATCAGATTTCCATACTGGATTGGTCGAGCTCTGGGTTACCAATGACCGCCACCAGTACTGTTGGCCAGAGGGGTGCTGGTGGAAACTGCTACTGTTGGGCGAAGGAGGAGAGGAGGAAGACATGTGCAGAGGCAGCAAGAGAGGTAGAAGGGTAAGAGTGTGGAGGTGAGAGTCAGAACTTTGAGTTGCTGACTCTGGGCTCTTAACCATACTTGTCCTACTTGATCTGAGTGCAGCCTTTGATACCATCTCACATAACATCCTCCTAGAGATTAGCGTCCACTGGAATAACTGGCAACCCCTTGACTGGTATGGATCATATCTCTCTGGCCGCACTGCAATTCTATCCTCTTTGGTCTTCCCCTCAAGTGTCTTCATAAACTTAAATTGGTCCAGAATTCAGCTGCCTGTATCATTATCAGAACTCCTTCCATGGATCATATACTCCTGTTCTTCAGCAACTCCATTGGCTCCCTGTTAAATACTGTATTGACTTCAAGATCCTGCTCCTCACCTTTAAAGGCCCTTAATAACCTAGCTCCTGCATATCTTTCTGAACTCCTTTATACCCACACGCCCTCCTACACTCTCAGACCCTCTCCTGCCCTTCAACTCACTACACCATCAGCCCGCTTGACTACCATGTCGTCTAGAGCATTCAGTCATTCTGTCCTCCGCCTATGGAACTCTCTCCTACAAGACATTCACAACATTGACTCTCTTTCAACCTTCAAATCCCATCTCAAAACGCACCTTTTCAAACTGGCCTATTCAGTCAGATACACGCTTCATTGAGTTTTATGCAGATGATGATTTTACACGTATCTGTTGTGTTAACTTTTTATTGTCTACCCTGCTTTGTTTTGACTTTATGCTGTCTGATACAGTGCTGCTGGGTTTTTTTATATAATTTTTTAAAATTATTTTTCCCTTTTTTCTCCCAATTTAGCGGCCAATCAATCCCTATTTTAATTCAAACACCCACCCTCGTACTGCATGCGTTCGCCAACTGCATCTCTCCGGCCGGCAGTCTCGAAGGAGACGCCTCCCCACTTTCGTGACAAGGCGACTCCAGGCCGAACCACTGTTTTTTCCGACACACACAGAGACGCATTCACATGACGAACACAAGCCGACTCCGCCCCCCCCCCAAAGACAGCGTTGCCAATTGTTAATGCTTCATCGAGTCCGGCCATAGTCGGATCTGACGAGACCGGGGCGCGAACCCCGGTCCCCAGTGGGCAACTGCATCGACACAAAGCCAGTGCTTAGACCGCTACGCCACCACGGACTCCTGCTGCTGGTTTTTTTAACTGTGTTCTGTAAGGTGTCCTCGAGTGCTCTGAAAGGCGTCCACAAATAAAACGTATTATTATTATTATTATTATTATAGTCGGGTGGGGAAGCTTCATTTAAGGGAGGGAAAACATTTGGTTTCAGCCATGTTTCACATAACCCAATCATAGCAAAACTATGTTCAAGAATCAGATCATTGCATAAAACAACAGGGTGTTCAACGCACCACCGTTTCTGTTTAAATAAATGTTTTGCGTTTTTGCTACGTTTTGTTAGGGCTGAACACAACCCAAGAGGGGGAGAGAGAGAGACAGAGACAGAGAGAGAGAGAAAGACAGAGAGAGAGAGACAGAGAGAGAGAATGAGAGAGAGAGAGAGAGCAGGTGAGCGGCTTTAGGACAATCAAAGGTCTTAGCCTTCCTTCAGACAGACAGGTATCAAAGGGGGGTATTCTAATTGTATTCTATTGAAAAGACATGAGGAGATCTAAGGCTTTACAGACAGTAGGAAGTTCATATCCGTGTCCCACCATCTATCTACCCACCCACCCCACCCCGTCGGGACTGGTGACACACCAATGAACAAAGAAGGATTGTGGGAAAACTGCCTGCATGCCAGCTTGGTCTCACATGATCGTCAAGCAGAGAGTTCCACCTCACTCATTTCTAGACAGATTTTACTTTTCCCTTTTTGCATAATCCCAAAACACACACACTGTGTATGTGTCTTGGGAACTACAACTCTGCACAATGTACACACACACACACACACACACACACACACACACACACCCGCCTGGCAGCTGGGTCCAGATCCAGATGGTTTAAGACTGATGGACAGTTCTGAGGACTGAGGCAGACACAGACTCACTCAATAGTCCTTTTCAAGATGCTGATTAAAGATTTCTGCTTCAAGTTGCTTTATGTCTCCTTGTTCCAAAGCGAACAAAAGACCCCACGCCTCTCTGGTCCTCCTCCTCCTGCAGCCCCGCCTGGTGTTTGGGGGGGAATTGGAGGGGGTAAGGGGGTTATATTGGTTTCATTGTTGGTTCATCATGTGGGTGTCAGGATGAATCTGTCAGAGGATGTTCGGCTCCTCGAGCCACTGCTTCACCTTCACACACATTAAACCAACAGGAAGCTTTCTCCAACAACACACTGACTGCACTACCACATCCTGAGGTCAAAGGTCAAGCCCTAGTTTGCTGTAGACCAACCTAACCCTGATGGATCTACAGGGAGTTTTAATAGAAATTCAACACGGTAAAGAAAGACCCCAGCAGATGGTAAAGGAAAATATATAGCGTTAAATCATGACTTTAGGGGGCGCCCCGGTGGCTCACCTGGTGGAGGGGTACCACATCAGGGTGAGTCCTGACTGCAGTGGCCTGTGTTCGAATCCGGCCTGGACCTTTGCTGCATGCCATCCCTCTCTCCCCTGCCTGTCCTGTCTCCATCCATCCATCCATTAGCTTAACCGCTTATCCTGCTCTCAGGGTCGTGGGGATGCTGGAGACTATCCCAGCAGTCATTGGGCGGCAGGCGGGGAGACACCCTGGACAGGCCGCCAGGCCATCACAGACAGTTATCCCCCCCCCCCCCCACACACACACACACACACATTCCTAGGGACAATTTAGTACCACCAATTCACCTGACCTACATGTCTTTGAGTCACCTGACCTACATGTCTTTGGACTGTGGGAGGAAACCGGAGCCCCCGGAGGAAACCCACGCAGACACGGGGAGAACATGCAAACTCCACACACAGGACGATCCGGGACGACCCACCGAGGTTGGACTACCCCAGGGCTCGAACCCAGGACCTTCTTGCTGTGAGGCGACCGCGCTAACCACTGCCAAAAAAAATTATCTTAAAATAATGATCTTAAATATGGATGTATTTGTCTTAATTACTTGTGTTTTTAGGAAGTCTTTGGCAGCTTCAGAAGCACACATGAGCAGAGTGACAGAGTCAGGTCAGACTGGATGATACACAGGGGAATCGACTCAGAGTGATTTGAATCATTCTGAGAACTGAACTAGATGAACAAATCTCTGAGGGACTGGACCTGCTCTTAGTGGTGGTGATGGTCTGTGTGTTTGTGTGTGTGTGTGTGTGTGTGTGTGTGTGTGTGCGTGTGCAGTATTGCTCATGATGAAAACAGAGAAGAGGATGACATGTAGGAAAAATCATTGTTATCTCGGGTATTTGCCTGCTGACACAAAAGCTAAAAATCAATTGTATGTTCCTTAGCTTTTGTCTTTAAGGGTTGTAAGTGATTCAAGGAGCGCTTTACTTTATGAAATACTTCTTTGTTCCCAGTCTCATGGTTATTCTCAGCGTATCAGACACACACGGAGACATAATGACACATAATTTCTTGTTGAAGGATAATACACTATTTTTACAGCCCGGCTCTTATTTTGATCATTTTCTTCCATCAGTTATGGTCTCACTTTACTCACCGGCTTCATTCAGTAGATGTTGGGCATGGACCACCGCTGGGCTCAGCTTTACAGGAGTGTCTTATGGGACAAGTGAAAAGGAGTGTTTAAACAACAGTGCCCCCTAGTGTGTCAGTCAGACTGTATAATCACTGTCCATCATCTATGACTTCTCTGTTGTGCTGGCCGGCTAGTTTATGATGTTACTACTACGTACGGTAAGTATAGGCTGCTACTTCCTGCAGGCGGAACCAGCAAGTAGATCAGCAACGTCATCCACCATCGATCATACTGGACACGTCACGTCTTAACTTTGACCTTCACTTCCACAGACCTGGTTCAGATAACTGGGTTAAATTGGACTTGATGAAACGTGTCTGACCCTGTTCAGTTGTCCTATAAGACACCGTTGTAAAGCTGAGTCCAGCGGTGGCTCTGTGTCTAAAATTCACAAAATGAAGCTAATCTCTCTAGGAGGATGTTGTGTGAGATGGTATCAAAGGCTGCACTCAGATCAAGAAGGACAAGTATGGTTAAGAGCCCAGAGTCAGCTGCTCAACGTTCCGACTTTCACCTCCACACCCCTACCCCTCCACCTCTCTCGCTGCCTCTGCACATGCCTTCCCCCTCTCCTTCTCCTTCACCCAACAGTAGCATAGTTTACACCAGCACCCCTCTGGCCAACAGTACCGGTGGAGGTCGTTGATAACCCGGGCCTCGACTGATCGGTATGGAAATCTGATTTATGATCCGCATATTTGATTTGGTAGAGATTTTATGCCGGATGCTCTACCTGACACAACCCTCCCCATTCATGCGGGCTTGGGACTGGCACTAAGAATACACTGGCTTTTGCACCCTCTGTGGCTGGTTTCTGCTCCCTCCTCTCACTACAGATCACAATGTCATCCACGAACATCATAGTCCATGGAGACTCCACAGGAAGGGAAAGAAGGGAGGAGGAGGGAGCAGGAACCAGCACAGATCCAATTACAGGCACACTATTGAATGTTATCGTGTGACTGTGAAATAAATTAGAGTACAATACATCCAGACCTGGCTCTACACAACGGGGGCCCCTAGGCAAGATTTTCTTTGGGGGCCCTCCTTAATTTGCCCAGAGCCAAGAACTATGAAATGAAACTATAAACTATATGTATAGCTTAACTATACATATAACTATATGGAACTACTGTCTTTTATGAAGACAACATGACAACCCTTTGAGATTGTACTACCACAATGTGGCAAGAACGTTCCTGCAATCTATAAAGTGGGCAGAACCCTTGCATGAGATTTATACACAAAACGCATAAACATGCCTTCATTCAATAGATGGTCATTGAGAATTCTGTCCTCAGACCTTAAATCAGAGGTCCCAGCAACATCCTCAAGGCACAAAGTCTTTCTGAGCTGTCGGTGAAACGTGAGGGCGGTACACCTCTTGACGACAGGCATGCTGGCAGAAAAACAACACAACCCATTTAAAACTCAGCAGCACTCATACAATTCAAAATCATCTAAAATGACAACAACGCTCACTCAGGGCATCACAAGTGTTGATGTGAGGTGTGAAGGAACATGAGAGAAATATGAAACAACATGAAACAAACTAACACTATCATACACACAAGCCATCTGTAACTCCACCAATAAGGTGACTTACCAACTGCCTTGAGTGCACAAACAGAAGATTTTCCAGTGCAGACAAAAGACATTTCCCATGTCGTTTAAGTGGAACTGCCAGAATGACTGGAGAGATGTAATTCTGCTTAATGGACCTCAGCTACCCATGACAACATCTGTAAATACCCATGACAACATCCTGTAAAGACGTATGACAACATCCTGTAAAGACGCATGACAACATCCCGTAAAGACGCATGACAACATCCCGTAAAGACCAATGACAACATCCCGTAAAGACCCATGACAACATCCCGTAAAGACCCATGACAACATCTGTAAATACCCATGACAACATCTGTAAATACCCATGACAACATCCTGTAAAGACGTATGACAACATCCTGTAAAGACGCATGACAACATCCCGTAAAGACGCATGACAACATCCCGTAAAGACCCATGACAACATCCCGTAAAGACCCATGACAACATCCCGTAAAGACCCATGACAACATCCCGTAAAGACCCATGACAACATCCCGTAAAGACCCATGACAACATCCCGTAAAGACCCATGACAACATCCCGTAAAGACCCATGACAACATCCCGTAAATACCCATGACAACATCCCGTAAAGACCCATGACAACATCCCGTAAAGACCCATGACAACATCCCGTAAAGACCCATGACAACATCCCGTAAAGACCCATGACAACATCCCGTAAATACCCATGACAACATCCCGTAAATACCCATGACAACATCCCGTAAATACCCATGACAACATCCCGTAAATACCCATGACAACATCCCGTAAAGACCCATGACAACATCCCGTAAAGACCCATGACAACATCCCGTAAATACCCATGACAACATCCCGTAAAGACCCATGACAACATCCCGTAAATACCCATGACAACATCCCGTAAAGACCCATGACAACATCCCGTAAAGACCCATAACATCCCGTAAAGACCCATGACAACATCCCGTAAAGACCCATGACAACATCCTGTAAAGACCCATGACAACATCCTGTAAATACCCATGACAACATCCCGTAAAGACCCATGACAACATCCCGTAAAGACCCATGACAACATCCCGTAAATACCCATGACAACATCCCGTAAATACCCATGACAACATCCCGTAAATACCCATGACAACATCCCGTAAAGACCCATGACAACATCCCGTAAAGACCCATGACAACATCCCGTAAAGACCCATGACAACATCCCGTAAAGACCCATGACAACATCTGTAAATACCCATGACAACATCCCGTAAAGACGTATGACAACATCCCGTAAAGACGCATGACAACATCCCGTAAAGACGCATGACAACATCCCGTAAAGACCCATGACAACATCCCGTAAAGACCCATGACAACATCCCGTAAAGACCCATGACAACATCCCGTAAAGACCCATGACAACATCCCGTAAAGACCCATGACAACATCCCGTAAAGACCCATGACAACATCCCGTAAATACCCATGACAACATCCCGTAAATACCCATGACAACATCCCGTAAATACCCATGACAACATCCCGTAAATACCCATGACAACATCCCGTAAAGACCCATGACAACATCCCGTAAAGACCCATGACAACATCCCGTAAAGACCCATGACAACATCCCGTAAAGACCCATGACAACATCCCGTAAATACCCATGACAACATCCCGTAAATACCCATGACAACATCCCGTAAAGACCCATGACAACATCCCGTAAAGACCCATGACAACATCCCGTAAAGACCCATGACAACATCCCGTAAAGACCCATGACAACATCCCGTAAATACCCATGACAACATCCCGTAAAGACCCATGACAACATCCCGTAAAGACCCATAACATCCCGTAAAGACCCATGACAACATCCTGTAAAGACCCATGACAACATCCTGTAAATACCCATGACAACATCCCGTAAAGACCCATGACAACATCCCGTAAAGACCCATGACAACATCCCGTAAATACCCATGACAACATCCTGTAAATACCCATGACAACATCCCGTAAATACCCATGACAACATCCCGTAAAGACCCATGACAACATCCCGTAAAGACCCATGACAACATCCTGTAAATACCCATGACAACATCCCGTAAATACCCATGACAACATCCTGTAAATACCCATGACAACATCCCGTAAAGACCCATGACAACATCCCGTAAAGACCCATGACAACATCCCGTAAAGACCCATGACAACATCCCGTAAAGACCCATGACAACATCCCGTAAATACCCATGACAACATCCCGTAAAGACCCATGACAACATCTGTAAATACCCATGACAACATCTGTAAATACCCATGACAACATCCTGTAAAGACGTATGACAACATCCTGTAAAGACGCATGACAACATCCCGTAAAGACGCATGACAACATCCCGTAAAGACCCATGACAACATCCCGTAAAGACCCATGACAACATCCCGTAAAGACCCATGACAACATCCCGTAAAGACCCATGACAACATCCCGTAAATACCCATGACAACATCCCGTAAAGACCCATGACAACATCCCGTAAAGACCCATGACAACATCCCGTAAAGACCCATGACAACATCCCGTAAAGACCCATGACAACATCCCGTAAAGACCCATGACAACATCCCGTAAATACCCATGACAACATCCCGTAAATACCCATGACAACATCCCGTAAAGACCCATGACAACATCCCGTAAAGACCCATGACAACATCCCGTAAAGACCCATGACAACATCCCGTAAAGACCCATGACAACATCCCGTAAATACCCATGACAACATCCCGTAAATACCCATGACAACATCCCGTAAATACCCATGACAACATCCCGTAAATACCCATGACAACATCCCGTAAATACCCATGACAACATCCCGTAAATACCCATGACAACATCCCGTAAAGACCCATGACAACATCCCGTAAAGACCCATGACAACATCCCGTAAAGACCCATGACAACATCCTGTAAAGACCCATGACAACATCCCGTAAATACCCATGACAACATCCTGTAAATACCCATGACAACATCCCGTAAATACCCATGACAACATCCCGTAAAGACCCATGACAACATCCCGTAAAGACCCATGACAACATCCCGTAAAGACCCATGACAACATCCCGTAAAGACCCATGACAACATCCTGTAAATACCCATGACAACATCCCGTAAATACCCATGACAACATCCTGTAAATACCCATGACAACATCCCGTAAATACCCATGACAACATCCCGTAAATACCCATGACAACATCCCGTAAATACCCATGACAACATCCCGTAAAGACCCATGACAACATCCCGTAAATACCCATGACAACATCCTGTAAATACCTATGACAACATCCTGTAAAGACGCATGACAACATCCTGTAAATACCCATGACAACATCCTGTAAATACCCATGACAACATCCTGTAAATACCCATGACAACATCCTGTAAATACCCATGACAACATCCCGTAAATACCCATGACAACATCCTGTAAATACCCATGACAACATCCCGTAAAGACCCATGACAATAAAGGAGCTGGGCCTGAGAGTAGGAACATTGTACGCCGGCCTGAAAGAGACGGCCTTGGAGTAGAAACACTATGTGCACCCACCTCATTAGGACGGCCTTGGAGCAGGAACGCCATGCACATAAACCTGATTAGGACACGCACTACACCTGCAAGACAACATGAGGAAAACGTAATCGACAGTGACGAAGGGAAACCAAAAAAGAAGATCACGCCTGTCTCTGAAAAGGAACCACGCCTTGTTGTTTTAGTATATATCACTATGTGTTTCTGTTATTTGGCAGACGACTCCCGGCTGCACCGAGGGTACGTCTCCAGCGCTGCAGCATTACCTGTGAACTGTTTGTTGTGTGCCAAATAAAACATCACGAACCAGCAAGAAGCCGTCTGACTTCTTATTTACCTATGTCGACCTGAATCAAAGAACCGGGTGAGCCTTTTGCAAAAGATAAGACTCAACAACAACATCCTGTAAATACCCACATACAATAGAGACGAGACAAACAATAACAACAGATTCCAGTTTGATCCTCGATGAGCGACAATGCAGCTCGGCGAGCAGCAAAACAGTAGCTGCACAAGAAGTGGCATCACTCTGACTGATGATAAACGACAGATATCTATCGTAACAAAATTAAATCCAAGGCATAATTTATAACTTCTATGTCCAAAGTAAAAGTGGGCAAAAGATAAGACGAGGAAAATAAAATGTTTCAAAACATGTTTAAAAAATAATATGGTGGAAAATTTTCATCTTTCAAAACTTGGCAATTTGGGGTTTCCCTAAAGCTGTACAACTTTTTCTCTGTGTGTGTGTGTGTGTGTGTGTGCGCGCACAGAGGCGTTTTCCAGGATTTGAGGACATTCAGGGCTTAGCCCGGAGACTTCTGTAGGGGGGTCTGGGGGGATTGTCCCCCGTAAAATATTTTGATAAACAAGCTCTATTTTGATGCTTTCTTAATGCACTCTGGCGGCGTATTTACACTCAAAGTACATGTCTTAATCACTGAAATATTGAAATGTGTACCTGAAAAACTGTTCTTTACTCTTACTCTGGTAGGAATTTTCATGTACCTTGTGATACACATTACAATGAAGTCACTACAAAAGAGTCGTATTTTTATATATTTTTCAGGAAGTCAACATAATGGTTTTTTTGTTACATAAATTGTCAAAATGGTGTATGGCATGATATGATAAGCTAAATGAGAGCACGTGTTATTCCAGTGTAACTTTAAAAGATACACCATGACATTGACCTGTCTATACTGATATCTGCAATTGACAAAAGCCCTTCCAATGTACAGGCATGAGTAGCATTAGCATTTTTTACATACATTTTTTATCTTTTTTCTCCCAGTTTAGTGGCCAATCGATCCCTATGTTAGTTGAAACACCACCCTCGTACTGCATGCGTTCGCCAGCTGCATCTCTGTGGCCGGCAGTCTGGAAGGACACGCCTCAGCCGACTCCGGGCCTCGCCGCCTCAGCCGACTCCGGGCCTCGCCGCCTCAGCCGACTCCGGGCCTCGCCACCGCTTTCACCCCACTCCACACCACACACCCACACACGCCCCCACACACAAGCCGACTCCGCCCCCTCCCGGCGACAGCGCCGCCAATTACTGCTGCTTCATGTAGTCCGGCCATAGTCGGATCTGACGAGACCGGGGCGCGAACCCCGGTCCCCAGTGGGCAACTGCATCGACACAGCGCCGATGCTTAGACCGCCACATCACCGCGGACCCCGTGTTAGCATTTTAGCTCATCAAAGTTGCTTCATTCTGACTCTCTGACACACAAACACAGAAAGTGCCAGCAAAGTGTTGTTGTTGTTGTTACCGGTTTCCAGCCAGGTTGCGACTCAGCGGCTGCTGCGGCTGCTGGTGCTGCTGCGGCTGGTGCTGCTGGTGCTGCTGCTGGTGGTGCTGGTGCTGCTGCTCTCCAGCCTGCAGCTCGTCTCTGCTGCCCCCTGCAAAACCAGGACACCCCATGACACGAAACTCAGAACTGGATTCCCAGCTGGTCTGGACTGCATTCTAATGACGTTACATGATCTAACTGTAGCAGTATCTACACAATACCCCCACACACAATGGCGGAAGCTTAATTGTTTATTTACTTGACGTTCATGTAGATGTAAACAATATGACGCGTAACCTTTGTTTGTGCCTATAGTAAACTGGACCAGTCGGTACCGTTGTAGTTCGTTGTATGGAAACGAGATTTATTAACGAGAAACCCGCTAAAGGACAATGGCAGCATGCTGCGGGCCCAGCCGAGTACGGCCCGCTAGCTGAACGGCACCACAATCCACCATGACTGGAGGTGCCGAATTCGGTTCATATCATAAATCAGCAGGTCGTCTCAGCCGAGGCGGGGAAGAGACTACACGGGCTGAATTCTTACCCTCCTTCCTCCTCCGCTTCGAACAAAGCCGCTAACACCGAGCTGCGGCTTTCTCCCCGGCGCGCTCCGCCATTTCTCCTCTACTCGTCTCTTCCCGCCTTAACTTCTGTCACGTGACTCAGCGCTGAACCTCAGACCCGCCCACACATGCGCGGCGCGCGCACCCACCCACCCACACACAAACACACAAACACCCACACACACACACACACACACACACCTGCATTTATGTTGACAGGCTGTTATGTTACGAAGACTGCCGGACATTCACACACGTTACGTGTTGTGTCGGGTTCACAGAGCCTACATGGAACATTATATTCACATACATTATATTCACATACATTATATATTCACATACATTATATTCACATACATTATATATTCACATACATTATATTCACACAGCTTACATGGAACATTATATTCACATACATTATATTCACATAGCCTACATGGAACATTATATTCACATACATTATATATTCACATACATTATATTCACATAGCTTACATGGAACATTATATTCACATACATTATATTCACATACATTATATTCACATACATTATATATTCACATACATCATATTCACATAGCTCACATGGAACATTATATTCACATACATTATATTCACATAGCTTACATGGAACATTATATTCACATACATTATATTCACATACATTATATATTCACATACATTATATTCACATAGCTTACATGGAACATTGTATTCACATACATTATAATCACATAGCTTACATGGAACATTATATTCACATACATTATATTCACATAGCTTACATGGAACATTATATTCACATACATTATATTCACATACATTATATATTCACATACATTATATTCACACAGCTTACATGGAACATTATATTCACATACATTATATTCACATAGCCTACATGGAACATTATATTCACATACATTATATATTCACATACATTATATTCACATAGCTTACATGGAACATTATATTCACATACATTATATTCACATACATTATATTCACATACATTATATATTCACATACATCATATTCACATAGCTCACATGGAACATTATATTCACATACATTATATTCACATAGCTTACATGGAACATTATATTCACATACATTATATTCACATACATTATATATTCACATACATTATATTCACATAGCTTACATGGAACATTGTATTCACATACATTATAATCACATAGCTTACATGGAACATTATATTCACATACATTATATTCACATAGCTTACATGGAACATTATATTCACATACATTATATTCACATAGCTTACATGGAACATTACATTCACATACATTATATTCACATAGCTTACATGGAACATTATATTCACATACATTATATTCACATAGCTTACATGGAACATTACATTCACATACATTATATTCACATAGCTTACATGGAACATTGTATTCACATACATTATAATCACATAGCTTACATGGAACATTATATTCACATACATTATATTCACATAGCTTACATGGAACATTATATTCACATACATTATATTCACATAGCTTACATGGAACATTACATTCACATACATTATATTCACATACATTATATTCACATAGCTTACATGGAACATTACATTCACATACATTATATTCACATACATTATATTCACATAGCTTACATGGAATATTATATTCACATACATTATATTCACATACATTATATTCACATAGCCTACATGGAACATTATATTCACATACATTATATTCACATAGCTTACATGGAACATTATATTCACATACATTATATTCACATAGCCTACATGGAACATTATATTCACATACATTATATTCACATAGCTTACATGGAACATTATATTCACATACATTATATTCACATAGCTTACATGTAACATTGTATTCACATACATTATAATCACATAGCTTACATGTAACATTGTATTCACATACATTATATTCACATAGCTTGTAACAACCATGAATGAGTAGACTCGCTAATGGGCCGGACCCTTTGGTCCACTGGTGGTGCGAGAGACCCGGGTTCGAATCATTTGGCAGACTATGCAGACGCACTATGGATTCCCGTCTACTGGTGCTGACTTTATAGACGTTGCAGCAGTCACACTGGAGGCAAATGGGAGACCAGAGGGCCTGCTTCAGAGGTTTATGGCCTTCGTGGGGGATAATTTACTGCGCTCCTGTGACTGAAGATGAGGAGCTCACCCCACTGTAGGAAAGTTCACCGTGCTCAGCTGCCTCCGCCTCATACACTCTGACCTACCAAAGCTGGTGAAACAGCGCGATGGCACAGTTACGGTCACGCAGGTTGGCCTCAGGTAAAGCAGAGATTGCCCAGGCGCTCGGTTCCTCGCTGGATGAACTGCGGACTTCTGAGGATGCGAGAGCCATGCGCCCAGCTGTGGCTGTTTCCCCCTGGCCCAAACAGACCCTCGCGATAAGAACGAAGAGATCTTGTCCAAGTCAAGTCCGTTTTATTTATATGGCCCAATATCACAAATTGTGCAAGGAGGTGCAGAGACCCGACAACCACTTCTTAAGAAAGTGCCCAGTTCTGCCACCTCAGGAATCAGGATAGTGTGTATTGCTAAAGCCCGGCAGACAGGCAGGTGGCTGAGGCGCCAGACGACAGGGGGAGTGAGCCAGATGACCGAGGGGGGGACACCACGGCCATACCCAGGCTTATGCAGCGTGTGCTTAACATGAACACATCTCCGTAGGCATCAGCTTAGCTGTGCCCTGTCGGAACAGCAGTAGGAGGAAGTGTGCCCTTGTTTTAGGCCCTTCTCCCCTACTCTTCAGTTAATCCAGCTACTGTACACCTCAGACCCGCTTCCCACTGTGCTGTGTAGTTCACATTCAGCGCAAGTTGTGCTGCACAATACCAACTCACACCTGCTGTGAACAATGCAGTGTCTCACCTGACTGCAGGTACCCCCACCCTTATAAACAATGCAGTGTCTCACCTGACTGCAGGTACCCCCACCCTTATAAATAATACAGTGCAGTCAGGTGAGACACTGCATTGTTTATAAGGTGGGGACACCTGCAGCCAGGTGAGACACTGTATTGTTTATAAGGGTGGGGACACCTGCAGTCAGGTGAGACACTGTATTGTTTATAAGGGTGGGGACACCTGCAGTCAGGTGAGACACTGTATTGTTTATAAGGGTGGGGACACCTGCAGTCAGGTGAGACACTGTATTGTTTATAAAGTGGGGACACCTGCAGTCAGGTGAGACACTGTATTGTTTATAAGGGTGGGGACACCTGCAGTCAGGTGAGACACTGTATTGTTTATAAGGGTGGGGACACCTGCAGTCAGGTGAGACACTGTATTGTTTATAAGGGTGGGGACACCTGCAGTCAGGTGAGACACTGTATTGTTTATAAGGGTGGGGACACCTGCAGTCAGGTGAGACACTGTATTGTTTATAAGGGTGGGGACACCTGCAGTCAGGTGAGACACTGTATTGTTTATAAAGTGGGGACACCTGCAGTCAGGTGAGACACTGTATTGTTTATAAGGGTGGGGACACCTGCAGTCAGGTGAGACACTGTATTGTTTATAAAGTGGGGACACCTGCAGTCAGGTGAGACACTGTATTGTTTATAAGGGTGGGGGTACCTGCAGTCAGGTGAGACACTGTATTGTTTATAAGGTGGGGACACCTGCAGTCAGGTGAGACACTGTATTGTTTATAAGGTGGGGACACCTGCAGTCAGGTGAGACACTGTATTGTTTATAAGGTGGGGACACCTGCAGTCAGGTGAGACACTGTATTGTTTATAAGGTGGGGACACCTGCAGTCAGGTGAGACACTGTATTGTTTATAAGGGTGGGGACACCTGCAGTCAGGTGAGACACTGTATTGTTTATAAGGGTGGGGACACCTGCAGTCAGGTGAGACACTGTATTGTTTATAAGGGTGGGGGTACCTGCAGTCAGGTGAGACACTGTATTGTTTATAAGGTGGGGACACCTGCAGTCAGGTGAGACACTGTATTGTTTATAAGGTGGGGACACCTGCAGTCAGGTGAGACACTGTATTGTTTATAAGGTGGGGACACCTGCAGCCAGGTGAGACTGAAGAGGTCACTCAGGTGACGATGAAATGTTTCTCAGTAGAGGTGGTGTCGGTACTACGGCTGAATTACAGTGGTCATTTTGAAACATTCCAGTCATGTTTTTACGTGTTACGTCCTACAACGCAGCCTGCAGACGTCACCAGCAGGAGGTGCCCCCCCCACACACACACACACACACACACGGCAAAACAAACTTTACAAAAATATGACGGTATTTTGTTGGTTGTGAAGACTGTGTTGTGAGTTATACATATTTCTGATGGGATGTAACGGCCTGCACCTGCACTGGTATGTCTGCTGGAAACCATCAGAACATGTTGTGCTCTATGGGAAACCACCAGGATCAGGTTAATGGTTTCAGATCTCATGGACTTAACGGTTTTTTATCTGAAACCATTAAAAGTTCCTCGAAACACAACAAGATGTGAGTGTTTTCCTCTGCTGGAGACCATCAGGATGTTTCTGGTGGTTTCCTGGTATGTTTATCAGCAGGGACACCAGTTTCCATGTGTGGAGTGACCAGAGTACTGCAGTATATTTGACTGGAGCAGCGTCATGCTCGCTTCGTCTGACCCGTGCAGTCTAAAATCTGTAAACTATATGTGAGGACATTTTCACATATTTGATCAAAGTCAAAAGCCGATGAAACCTGAACCTGCCGTCTGTAGAACCTGCCGTCTGTAGAAGGTTCTGCCGTCTGTGGAAGGTTCTGCCGTCTGTGGAAGGTTCTGCCGTCTGTAGAAGGTTCTGCCGTCTGTAGAACCTGCCGTCTGTAGAACCTGCCGTCTGTAGAAGGTTCTGCCGTCTGTGGAAGGTTCTGCCGTCTGTGGAAGGTTCTGCCGTCTGTAGAACCTGCCGTCTGTAGAAGGTTCTGCCGTCTGTAGAACCTGCCGTCTGTAGAACCTGCCGTCTGTGGAAGGTTCTGCCGTCTGTAGAAGGTTCTGCCGTCTGTAGAACCTGCCGTCTGTAGAAGGTTCTGCCGTCTGTAGAACCTGCCGTCTGTAGAAGGTTCTGCCGTCTGTAGAAGGTTCTGCCATGAGGCTCGCGTGTTTTGGGGTCTTGAACTAAACGGTTGGGCAAATGATCTCCTGGTATGAAGGAGATCCCCCCCCCCCCCCTGCATATTAACGTCTGGCTCCGCATCCAACTGCAGGAGTGTCCGGTCACAAGAGTCTCCTCAGAACTAGTCTGAACTCTCAGACGGAGTCGCTCTGCCATCTAGTGGCTATGTCCGGGAACAGCATCTCCACCAGGACGATGGAAACTGGACTAAAAGCTGAATTATTCTTTATTAATACATGTTGAACAGTTAGAGAACCCACAAGAACCCAAGAAGATCTCTCTCAGCGGAAGGACACCTGTTATCCAAATGTCCGCGCTTCAACACAAGACAACAGAGGAACATAGTATATGTGATGTTAGAAATATATATATATGTGATGTTAGAAATATATATATGTGATGTTAGAAATATATATATATGTGATGTGATGTTAGAATTATATATATATGTGATGTGATGTTAGAAATACATATATGTGATGTTACAAATATATATATGTGATGTGATGTTAGAAATATATATATGTGATGTTAGAAATATATATGTGATGTTAGAAATATATATGTGATGTTAGAAATATATATATATGTGATGTTAGAATTATATATATATGTGATGTGATGTTAGAAATACATATATGTGATGTTAGAAATATATATATGTGATGTGATGTTAGAAATATATATGTGATGTTAGAAATATATATATGTGATGTGATGTTAGAAATACAAATGTGATGTTAGAAATATATATATGTGATGTTAGAAATATATATATGTGATGTTAGAAATATATATATGTGATGTGATGTTAGAAATACAAATGTGATGTTACAAATATATATATGTGATGTTAGAAATATATATATATAATGTGATGTTAGAAATACAAATGTGATGTTACAAATATATATATGTGATGTTAGAAATACAAATGTGATGTTACACATATATATATAATGTGATGTTAGAAATACAAATGTGATGTGATGTTACAAATATATATATATATATGTGATGTTAGAAATACAAATGTGATGTTACAAATATATATATATGTGATGTGATGTTAGAAATACAAATGTGATGTTACAAATATATATATGTGATGTGATGTTAGAAATATATATGTGATGTTAGAAATATATATGTGATGTTAGAAATATATATGTGTGATGTTAGAAATATATATGTGTGATGTTAGAAATATATATGTGATGTTAGAAACATATATGTGATGTTAGAAACATATATGTGTGATGTTAGAAACATATATATGTGATGTCAGAAATATATATGTGTGATGTTAGAAACATATATGTGATGTTAGAAATATATATGTGATGTTAGAAATATACATATGTGTGATGTTAGAAACATATATGGGATGTTAGAAATATATATGTGATGTTAGAAATATATATGTGATGTTAGAAATATATATGTGTGATGTTAGAAATATATATGTGTGATGTTAGAAAAATATATATGTGATGTTAGAAACATATATGGGATGTTAGAAATATATATGTGATGTTAGAAATATATATGTGTGATGTTAGAAATATATATGTGATGTTAGAAATATATATGTGTGATGTTAGAAATATATGTGATGTTAGAAATATATATGTGTGATGTTAGAAACATATATGGGATGTTAGAAATATATATGTGATGTTAGAAATATACATATGTGTGATGTTAGAAACATATATGTGATGTTAGAAATATATATATGTGATGTTAGAAACATATATTTATGTGATGTGATGTTAGAATTATATATATATGTGATGTGATGTTAGAAATACATATATGTGATGTTACAAATATATATATGTGATGTGATGTTAGAAATATATATATGATGTTAGAAATATATATGTGATGTTAGAAATATATATGTGATGTTAGAAATATATATATATGTGATGTTAGAATTATATATATATGTGATGTGATGTTAGAAATACATATATGTGATGTTAGAAATATATATATGTGATGTGATGTTAGAAATATATATGTGATGTTAGAAATATATATATGTGATGTGATGTTAGAAATACAAATGTGATGTTAGAAATATATATATGTGATGTTAGAAATATATATATGTGATGTTAGAAATATATATATGTGATGTGATGTTAGAAATACAAATGTGATGTTACAAATATATATATGTGATGTTAGAAATATATATATATAATGTGATGTTAGAAACACAAATGTGATGTTACAAATATATATATGTGATGTTAGAAATACAAATGTGATGTGATGTTACAAATATATATATATATGTGATGTTAGAAATACAAATGTGATGTTACACATATATATATAATGTGATGTTAGAAATACAAATGTGATGTGATGTTACAAATATATATATATGTGATGTTAGAAATACAAATGTGATGTTACAAATATATATATATGTGATGTGATGTTAGAAATACAAATGTGATGTTACAAATATATATATGTGATGTGATGTTAGAAATATATATGTGATGTTAGAAATATATATGTGATGTTAGAAATATATATGTGTGATGTTAGAAATATATATGTGTGATGTTAGAAATATATATGTGATGTTAGAAACATATATGTGTGATGTTAGAAACATATATATGTGATGTTAGAAACATATATATGTGATGTCAGAAATATATATGTGTGATGTTAGAAACATGTATGTGTGATGTTAGAAACATATATGTGATGTTAGAAATATATATGTGATGTTAGAAATATACATATGTGTGATGTTAGAAACATATATGGGATGTTAGAAATATATATGTGATGTTAGAAATATATATGTGATGTTAGAAATATATATGTGTGATGTTAGAAATATATATGTGTGATGTTAGAAAAATATATATGTGATGTTAGAAACATATATGGGATGTTAGAAATATATATGTGATGTTAGAAATATATATGTGTGATGTTAGAAATATATATGTGATGTTAGAAATATATATGTGTGATGTTAGAAATATATGTGATGTTAGAAACATATATGTGATGTCAGAAAAATATATGTGTGATGTTAGAAATATATATGTGTGATGTTAGAAACATATATGTGTGATGTTAGAAACATATATGGGATGTTAGAAACATATATGGGATGTTAGAAATATATATGTGTGATGTTAGAAATATACATATGTGTGATGTTAGAAACATGTATGTGATGTTAGAAATACTATAACGGTGCCACTTCATTTAACAGAATAGATTAAGGTTATATCACTTGTCATGGCTGCAGAATGTGATGATAACGTACTTCCCAGGACTCGGGTGTGGCAGGATTGTGCTGTGTTGTGACAGTGATCGATATCAGGCCTGTGACGCTACAGCTAGTTTATCGATACTGGTTGTGATGACTAGAACCACATGGACCTTTTGTTTGTTGGCTGTGGGCATGTGGAAAAGCCAAAAAAGTCACTTTCCATCCACAACTGTAATGTAAAGCTGGAAGTGTCATTCAGTCTGTCAGCCTCACGTGGCTGGAACCACTTCAGTATATCTGAAGGCCACAATAAGCTGGCAATGACATGTACAGCACACAGCTCCGCCCATCGTCAGCAGGGCTTGAAGCACGCCCGGTGACCCAGGCAAGACAAGCCAAGAACGTTGACTCACCTGGACACGAGCTTTACGGAGGAAATCCTCACACTATACATATGTCAGGGAACTGTACGTATATATATGTGTGTGTGTGTGTGGTTCAGTGATGTAAAGGCTTATCCACCGTCAGCCTGATCGTCATGTAATGAAGCCATGAAGGAGGACGCAGGAGATCAGGTGAGTGAATGAAACCCTGTCGTCCACAGCAGAGACGTGGACAGCAGTCTTCCAGTCTTCCTGCTTACTCAACAAAGACGCTCCCAGCAGCTGAAGGTCTGGACAGGTTGGAGTCTAGAGTGAGACACAGCCCTCCTCCATCTGCTCACACACAGCACAGAGGGACGGGTTGTAATTCTGCAGAGACAAGGAACTGCTCTGTTCTTTACAGAATTTACTGGGCCCGGTTACATTCTGTACTGGGCCCGGTTACATTCTGTACTGGGCCCGTTTACATTCTTTACTGGTCCCGTTTACATTCTTTACTGGTCCTGTTTACATTCTTTACTGGTCCCGGTTACATTCTGTACTGGGCCCATTTACATTCTGTACTGGGCCCGGTTACATTCTGTACTGGGCCCGTTTACATTCTTTACTGGTCCTGTTTATTCTTTACTGGTCCCGTTTACATTCTTTACTGGTCCTGTTTACATTCTTTACTGGTCCCATTTACATTCTTTACTGGTCCTGTTTACATTCTTTACTGGTCCCATTTACATTCCTTACTGGTCCTGTTTATTCTTTACTGGGCCATTCTTTACTGGTCCTGTTTATTCTTTACTGGGCCATTCTTTACTGGTCCTGGTTACATTCTTTACTGGTCCCGGTTACATTCTTTACTGGTCCCATTTACATTCCTTACTGGTCCTGTTTATTCTTTACTGGGCCATTCTTTACTGGTCCTGGTTACATTCTTTACTGGTCCCGTTTACATTCCTTACTGGTCCTGTTTATTCTTTACTGAGCCATTCTTTACTGGTCCTGGTTACATTCCTTACTGGTCCCGGTTACATTCTTTACTGGTCCCATTTACATTCCTTACTGGTCCTGTTTATTCTTTACTGGGCCATTCTTTACAGAATAATTAGCAGGAAACTGGTTTAGCTGGGATTATGGGGGGGACGTGATGTGGCATTAAATGATCATGGAAGCTTCTATCAGACCAGTCAAGATCCTCTTTAACGTCTGTTGGGATTTAAGAAAACCCGGGTTTCAGTGCGTGTGGACTGACATGGACTGAAATGTGTTTATGGCTCGACTGAATGACACGAGGAAGGGACAAGGTGAGAATCCCCTCAGTAGTCACGTTCCTTTACCTTCTAACAAGCCTGATGTTCCTCGGTGGAACCAAATGGAAAGCTGTGGTTTGTGTCAAGTTTGTCTCCTGACGTCCAGGGCCAGGTAGACATCTCAGCATCTGACTTCCTTCAGCTCCTCATAGGACAGGGAATCTGAGGTAACAATTATATTAATCATAATAATCATAATAATCACTACATGTATACAGCGCTTTTCTGGACACCCAGGGCGCTTCACAGTGAAGGGGGTAGCTCACCTCAACCACCACCAATGTGTTGCACCGCCTGGGTGGTGCACGGCAGCCATGTTGCACCAGAACGCTCACCACACATCAGCTGGAGGTGGAGGGGGAGGACTCATTGAGCCAGTTACATGGGGGATGATGAGGTGGCCAGATGGAGAGAGCCGGGTTGGGAGTTCTGCCAGGACACCGGGGACCCCCTACTCTTAGTGATAAGTGCCCTGGGCTCTTTAATGAGCCCCGTGAGTCAGGACCTCGGTTTAACGTCTCATCTGAAGGACGGCATCTCCTACAGCACAGTGTCCCCGTCACTGCACTGGGGCACTGGGATTTGATACGCTGTTTTTATTAGGACCAGAGGGAGGACTGCCCCCTACTGGCCCACCAACACCACTTCCAACAGCAACTCAGTTTTCCCGGGAGGTCTCCCATCCAAGACCTAGCCAAGCCCACACCTGCTTAGCCTGCGCCACTGAGCAGAGCCAGGGTGCATGCTGGTGGGGCTGCCGACAGATGTGGATGTGCACACTTGGACTAATGAATCAATAAAACTCTTCTCTGCTTAATCATCTGCCCTTCCAAAGAGAAACAGAACACAGGTTTGTTTTATTTCAAGGCATCCTGAGTTCACATCATTAAATCATAACTTTTATTCATTAACATCTTCATAATGACGTTTTGCTTGGACACGTTTTGATGAACGTATGACGCGTCTCCTCGGTGGTGGAAATGAGACCTTTACAAGTGTCATTAAACCTTCGTTGGGTATTCTGATGGTTTTAGTGACCAGTTTCACAATAAAGATGGATTTCATGGAACAAAACACATCTCCTGGATAGAAAGCAAGGAAAAGCCTCGGCTGTCCAGGCAGAACTGAATCTGAGTTTAAGACGAAGCAGTTTCACAGCTAGACAAACAGGACAGACTCGTGGTGGTCCACCCTGCAGGATGACAAGTCCAGGTCAGTTTGCGTCGCTCACCAACAGTATTCGGATGTCAGAGCGTCGTCTGAACCGACACTGCAAAGTTCAGGAGCTGGTCCGGAGTCGGAAGACAGTAGTTTCAGCACATTTTCAAAGGGGAAATAGAGTCTCGGGCCTGTTTCCTTCTCAGACCAGCGAGGACAACGTTTTGGCAAGGCCGCATTATCAAAAACAATATTTCAGTTGTCCGAAATAACCAAGAAAACAAAGATGCTATAAAACAACAGGTACAACTGTCATCCAGAATAAACAATCCAACAACCACATCCAGCCCCAAAGTCCCTGACAAAAACACCCTGCTCATGTTCCTCCAGCGACCTGCGGCGCCGGCTTCATATCAAACAGCTGGTTTGGTCCATGTCTTACTTCCATGAGTGGTCCGTCACCGGTTGACCCCGTCCTCCTCTCAAAGACAGGTCGTCACATTGAGAGACAGGCGTCCACTTCTCAGGACAAAAAAAAATAAAATTGTAGTAACTGTTGAAAACTAAACTGCTGGAATGTGTCCTGTCTCAGTCCAACGCCGACTCTCATCTGAGTGATAAAGAGAAGAGAAGAGAGTTTATTTGTCTTACAGCTGACACACTGAACACACACACACACACACACACACACACACACACACAAACACACACACACACACACCCACAGCATGCAGGGAGTGGTGGCAGTAGGCAGCCCTTTCTCTTCTGTGGCCAAGCACTGGGTCTTTTTCGATGTAGGAGGAAAGCCATGTGAGCTCAGGGAGAACATGGAGAACATGCAGAGTCCACACAGACTGTACCCCGAGAGACTGGGGAGAACATGCAGAGTCCACACAGACTGTACCCCGAGAGGCCTGAGGAGAACATGCAGAGTCCACACAGACTGTACCCCGAGAGACTGGGGAGAACATGCAGAGTCCACACAGACTGTACCCCGAGAGACTGGGGAGAACATGCAGAGTCCACACAGACTGTACCCCGAGAGACTGGGGAGAACATGCAGAGTCCACACAGACTGTACCCCGAGAGGCCTGAGGAGAACACGCAGGGTCCACACAGACTGTACCCCGAGAGACTAGGGAGAACATGCAGAGTCCACACAGACTGTACCCCGAGAGGCCTGAGGAGAACATGCAGAGTCCACACAGACTGTACCCCGAGAGGCCTGAGGAGAACATGCAGAGTCCACACAGACTGTACCCCGAGAGGCCTGAGGAGAACGTGCAGAGTCCACACAGACTGTACCCCGAGAGGCCTGAGGAGAACATGCAGGGTCCACACAGACTGTACCCCGAGAGACTAGGGAGAACATGCAGAGTCCACACAGACTGTACCCCGAGAGGCCTGGGGAGAACATGCAGAGTCCACACAGACTGTACCCCGAGAGGCCTGAGGAGAACATGCAGAGTCCACACAGACTGTACCCCGAGAGGCCTGAGGAGAACATGCAGAGTCCACACAGACTGTACCCCGAGAGGCCTGAGGAGAACACGCAGGGTCCACACAGACTGTACCCCGAGAGACCTGAGGAGAACATGCAGAGTCCACACAGACTGTACCCCGAGAGACTGGGGAGAACATGCAGAGTCCACACAGACTGTACCCCGAGAGGCCTGAGGAGAACATGCAGAGTCCACACAGACTGTACCCCGAGAGGCCTGAGGAGAACATGCAGAGTCCACACAGACTGTACCCCGAGAGGCCTGAGGAGAACATGCAGAGTCCACACAGACTGTACCCCGAGAGACTGGGGAGAACATGCAGAGTCCACACAGACTGTACCCCGAGAGGCCTGGGGAGAACATGCAGAGTCCACACAGACTGTACCCCGAGAGGCCTGAGGAGAACACGCAGGGTCCACACAGACTGTACCCCGAGAGGCCTGAGGAGAACATGCAGAGTCCACACAGACTGTACCCCGAGAGACTAGGGAGAACATGCAGAGTCCACACAGACTGTACCCCGAGAGGCCTGGGGAGAACATGCAGAGTCCACACAGACTGTACCCCGAGAGGCCTGAGGAGAACATGCAGAGTCCACACAGACTGTACCCCGAGAGACTAGGGAGAACATGCAGAGTCCACACAGACTGTACCCCGAGAGGCCTGAGGAGAACATGCAGAGTCCACACAGACTGTACCCCGAGAGACTGGGGAGAACATGCAGAGTCCACACAGACTGTACCCCGAGAGACTGGGGAGAACATGCAGAGTCCACACAGACTGTACCCCGAGAGGCCTGAGGAGAACATGCAGAGTCCACACAGACTGTACCCCGAGAGACTGGGGAGAACATGCAGAGTCCACACAGACTGTACCCCGAGAGGCCTGAGGAGAACATGCAGAGTCCACACAGACTGTACCCCGAGAGGCCTGAGGAGAACATGCAGAGTCCACACAGACTGCACCCCGAGAGACTGGGGAGAACATGCAGAGTCCACACAGACTGCACCCCGAGAGGCCTGAGGAGAACATGCAGAGTCCACACAGACTGCACCCCGAGAGGCCTGAGGAGAACATGCAGAGTCCACGCAGACTGCACCCCGAGAGACTGGGGAGAACATGCAGAGTCCACACAGACTGTACCCCGAGAGGCCTGGGGAGAACATGCAGAGTCCACACAGACTGTACCCCGAGAGGCCTGAGGAGAACATGCAGAGTCCACACAGACTGTACCCCGAGAGGCCTGAGGAGAACATGCAGAGTCCACACAGACTGTACCCCGAGAGGCCTGAGGAGAACATGCAGAGTCCACACAGACTGTACCCCGAGAGGCTGGGGAGAACATGCAGAGTCCACACAGACTGTACCCCGAGAGGCCTGAGGAGAACATGCAGAGTCCACACAGACTGTACCCCGAGAGGCCTGAGGAGAACATGCAGAGTCCACACAGACTGTACCCCGAGAGGCCTGAGGAGAACATGCAGAGTCCACACAGACTGTACCCCGAGAGGCCTGAGGAGAACATGCAGAGTCCACACAGACTGTACCCCGAGAGGCCTGAGGAGAACATGCAGAGTCCACACAGACTGTACCCCGAGAGGCCTGAGGAGAACATGCAGAGTCCACACAGACTGTACCCCGAGAGGCTGGGGAGAACATGCAGAGTCCACACAGACTGTACCCCGAGAGGCCTGAGGAGAACATGCAGAGTCCACACAGACTGTACCCCGAGAGGCCTGAGGAGAACATGCAGAGTCCACACAGACTGCACCCTGAGAGGCCTGGGGAGAACATGCAGAGTCCACACAGACTGTACCCCAAGAGGCCTGGGGAGAACATGCAGAGTCCACACAGACTGTACCCCAAGAGGCCTGAGGAGAACATGCAGAGTCCACACAGACTGTACCCCGAGAGACTGGGGAGAACACGCAGGGTCCACACAGACTGCACCCCGAGAAGCCTGAGGAGAACATGCAGAGTCCACACAGACTGCACCCCGAGAGGCCTGAGGAGAACATGCAGAGTCCACACAGACTGTACCCCGAGAGGCCTGGGGAGAACACGCAGGGTCCACACAGACTGTACCCCGAGAGGCCTGAGGAGAACACGCAGAGTCCACACAGACTGTACCCCGAGAGGCCTGAGGAGAACATGCAGAGTCCACACAGACTGTACCCCGAGAGGCCTGAGGAGAACATGCAGAGTCCACACAGACTGCACCCCGAGAGGCCTGGGGAGAACATGCAGAGTCCACACAGACTGTACCCCGAGAGGCCTGAGGAGAACATGCAGAGTCCACACAGACTGTACCCCGAGAGGCCTAAGGAGAACATGCAGAGTCCACACAGACTGTACCCCGAGAGGCCTGAGGAGAACATGCAGAGTCCACACAGACTGCACCCCGAGAGGCCTGGGGAGAACATGCAGAGTCCACACAGACTGTACCCCGAGAAGCCTGAGGAGAACATGCAGAGTCCACACAGACTGCACCCCGAGAGACTGGGGAGAACATGCAGAGTCCACGCAGACTGTACCCCGAGAGACTGGGGAGAACATGCAGAGTCCACACAGACTGTACCCCGAGAGGCCTGAGGAGAACATGCAGAGTCCACACAGACTGCACCCCGAGAGGCCTGAGGAGAACACGCAGGGTCCACACAGACTGTATCCCGAGAAGCCTGAGGAGAACATGCAGAGTCCACACAGACTGCACCCCAAGAGGCCTGAGGAGAACATGCAGAGTCCACACAGACTGTACCCCGAGAGGCCTGAGGAGAACACGCAGAGTCCACACAGACTGTACCCCGAGAGGCCTGAGGAGAACATGCAGAGTCCACACAGACTGTACCCCGAGAGGCCTGAGGAGAACATGCAGAGTCCACACAGACTGTACCCCGAGAGGCCTGGGGAGAACATGCAGAGTCCACACAGACTGTACCCCGAGAGGCCTGGGGAGAACATGCAGAGTCCACACAGACTGCACCCCGAGAGGCCTGGGGAGAACATGCAGAGTCCACACAGACTGTACCCCGAGAGGCCTGGGGAGAACATGCAGAGTCCACACAGACTGTACCCCGAGAGGCCTGAGGAGAACATGCAGAGTCCACACAGACTGTACCCCGAGAGGCCTGAGGAGAACATGCAGAGTCCACACAGACTGTACCCCGAGAGGCCTGGGGGGAACATGCAGAGTCCACACAGACTGTACCCCGAGAGGCCTGGGGAGAACATGCAGAGTCCACACAGACTGTACCCCGAGAGGCCTGAGGAGAACATGCAGAGTCCACACAGACTGTACCCCGAGAGGCCTGGGGAGAACATGCAGAGTCCACACAGACTGCCACTGCACCCCGAGAAGCCTGAGGAGAACATGCAGAGTCCCCCATTGCCAACACCACCCCAGGCAGGAGTCCCACACAGGACGCTCCTGCTGCGAGGCAGCTGGGCAAGCACTGCACCACCAAGCCATTAAGGAGACAGAAGACTAATTACATCAATCACACTTTACCCACAATGCCATGCAGGAGAGACACAGGGTTCAAAGTTAAGCAGGTCCTCCACTGTCAGACAGGCAATGACAAGAGCAAAAAGCCAAAAAACCAAATGACACTAAATCTTGTGGACTCAGAGAGGGACATCTGGTGGGATTTGGGTTTCTCTGGTTGCAGATTAAGCAGTTTTAACATCTAATGCTTCATCCTATTTTTGCCCTCCAAAGTTTGTAATGAACTGGAACAATGCCACTTATTGAAGTTCTGCTAATGACCACTACACAAACCAACCAGGCTAACCACAGCTCAGTCACTCCTGTCAGCTGTGTGTCTGGTCTGCACACAGCAGCCAGCCTTCATCTACACTCACCTTCTCAGACTGCGGGTCTCGTACACCGTCTCCTCTTCATCACTATTCAGATCTTCCATCTCCACGCTGTCTTCATAGTTTTTCAGCAGCCCGTATTTCTTTCTCTGGCTGGGTTTCTTCAACCTAAAAGAAGAATTTATCAAATTTATTAAAAAATAAAAAAGACACACACACACACACACACACACACACACACACACACACACACACACACACACACAGACACACACACAGAGTTTGCTGTAAAGGACACCTGAAAACACGTTACCAGCCTGGAACACCACCCATTCAAAACCATGACTGGGAAAATTAACAGCACTTCAGTCTTTTATACTATTATAATACCTTATATATATTATACCTTATATATTATGTATTATAATACCTTATATATATATATGTTATACATATTATAATACCTTGTATATATTATACCTTATATATTATATATTATAATACCTTATATACATGTGTGTGTTATACATATTATAATACCTTATGTATATTATACCTTATATATTATAAAACCTTGTATATATTATACCTTATATATTATAATACCTTATATATAGTATACCTTATATATTATATATTATAATACCTTATATACATATGTGTTACATATATTATAATACCTTATATATATTACACCTTATATATTATATATTATAATACCTTATATATTATACCTTATATATTATAATACCTTATGTGTGTGTGTGTGTGTGTGTTATACATATTATAATACCTTATATATATTATACCTTATATATTATAATACCTTATATATATGTGTGTGTTATACATATTATAATACCTTATATATTACAGTGGGGAGAACAAGTATTTGATACACTGCCGATTTTGCAGGGTTTCCCACTTACAAAGCATGTAGAGGTCTGTCATTTTTATCATAGGTACACTTCAACTGTGAGAGACGGAATCTAAAACAAAAATCCAGAAAATCACATTGTATGATTTTTAAGTAATTAATTTGCTTTTTATTGCATGACATAAGTGTCTGATACATCAGAAAAACAGAACTTAATATTTGGTAAAGAAACCTTTGTTTGCAATTACAGCGATCAGACGTTTCCTGTAGTTCTTGACCCGGTTTGCACACACTGCAGCAGGGATTTTGGCCCACTCCTCCATACAGATCTTCTCCAGATCCTTCAGATTTCGGGGCTGACGCTGGGCAACACGGACTTTCATCTCCCTCCAAAGATTTTCTATTGGGTTCAGGTCTGGAGACTGGCTAGGCCACTCCAGGACCTTGAGATGCTTCTTACGGAGCCACTCCTTAGTTGCCCTGGCTGTGTGTTTCGGGTCGTTGTCATGCTGGAAGACCCAGCCACGACCCATCTTCAGTGCTCTTATTGAGGGAAGGAAGGAAGGAGGTTGTTGGCCAAGATCTCGCGATACATGGCCCCATCCATCCTCCCCTCAATACGGTGCAGTCGTCCTGTCCCCTTTGCAGAAAAGCCTCCCCAAAGAATGATGTTTCCACCTCCATGCTTCACGGTTGGGATGGTGTTGTTGGGGTTGTACTCATCCTTCTTCTCCCTCCAAACACGGCGAGTGGAGTTTATACCAAAAAGCTCTATTTTGGTCTCATCAGACAACATGACCTTCTCCCATTCCTCCTCTGGATCATCCAGATGGCCATGGGCAAACTTCAGACGGGCCTGGACATGCGCTGGCTTGAGCAGGGGGACCTTGCATGCGCTGCAGGATCTTAATCCATGATGGCGTCATGTGTTACTAATGGTTTTCTTTGAGACTGTGGTCCCAGCTCTCTTCAGGTCATTGACCAGGTCCTGCCGTGTAGTTCTGGGCTGATCCCTCACCTTTCTCATGATCATTGATGCCCCACGAGGTGAGATCTTGCATGGAGCCCCAGACCGAGGGAGATTGACCGTCATCTTGAACTTCTTCCATTTTCTAATAATTGCGCCAACAGTTGTTGCCTTCTCACCAAGCTGCTTGCCTATTGTCCTGTAGCCCATCCCAGCCTTGAGCAGGTCTACAATTTTGTCCCTGATGTCCTTAGACATCTCTCTGGTCTTGGCCATTGTGGAGAGGTTGGAGTCTGATTGATTGAGTGTGTGGACAGGTGTCTTTTATACAGGTAACGAGTTCAAACAGGTACAGTTAATACAGGTAATGAGTGGAGGACAGGAGGGCTTCTTAAAGAAAAACTAACAGGTCTGTGAGAGCCGGAATTCTTACCGGTTGGTAGGTGATCAAATACTTATTTCATGCAATAAAATGCAAATTAATTACTTAAAAATCATACAATGTGATTTTCTGGATTTTTGTTTTAGGTTCCGTCTCTCACAGTTGAAGTGTACCTATGATAAAATGACAGACCTGTACATGCTTTCTAAGTGGGAAAACCTGCAAAATTGGCAGCGTATCAAATACTTGTTCTCCCCACTGTATATATTATACCTTATATATTATAATACCTTATTTATATATCATGCCTTATATATATTATATATTATACCTTATATTATGCATAATACATATTATAATAGTTTATATGGTATATAGTATATACGTTATAACAACGTATATATAATATATACATTATGCATTATATATTGTACCTTATATAGTATACACATGGCAATACCTTATATATATATATATATATTGCAATACCTTATATATAGTATACATAATACATATTATAATACTTTATATATGTTATATATGATATGTTATAATACCTTATATATTATATATATATATTATACCTTATATATTATACATTATACATATTACAATACCTTATATATTATCTATTACACATTATATACAGTATATCTTATACATAATATAATACCTTATATATATTATACTTAATACATATTATGATACTGTAGCGACCTACTTGCAGGTTCCATATTCACCAGACGGTCCCTTTAAGACAGTGGGCGGGGTTAGCAAAGGGGGATTGTGGGTAGACACGTGGCTGAGGTTTAGCAGAATGAACTGCTGACTTAGAGTTTGTTGGAAGAAATAAACGACCCCACGGCTGTGTGGTGAAAAGGAGAAGTGGTCTCGTCTCCTTTCTTTCATCCTCCACATTGGTGACCCGACGTGAGCCATGGAGGACGCGGCTCCCAGTGCAGCGGCAGTGACCAACGCCGTCTCGCTCCAACTGCCCGGCTTCTGGGAACCGGCTGCGGCAGCATGGTTCGCTCACATCGAAGCCCAGTTCGCTATTAGGAACATCACCGTGGATGAGACCAGTACCACTACGTCGTGGCGGCACTCGTCACGGATACTGGGCCTGCTGCAAGCCCCGCTCCCCGCCGTACGGTACGATTAAGAGACCCTTGCTGCAGGCTTTGAGCCAGCAGAGGTGGAGCGGGCGGACTGATGGTTTTCGCTATAAGGCCTGGGAGACGGCAAGCCATTGGAGCTGATGCACAAGATGCTGAGTATGCTGGGTTCGTGCGACCCCGCCTTCCTTTTCGGCCAGCTGTTCCTCCGTCAGTTCCCCTCGCACGTCCGTGCTGCCTTGGCCGGCTCCAAGTTGTGCACCACCAGCAACTTTCGGGAGTTGGCCGCGGAGGCTGACGGGATTTTTCCCGACAGCAGTGTGCGGCCGCTCTGCAGCCTGCCCACGCTCTTCCACCACCGCCGGTTGAGGCTGCGGGCGTCGCGGCGGCAGCAGCTGCTCGTCGGCAGCAGGACTCAGGGGGACTGTGCTTCTAGCATGCTGGGTTTGGAACCAAAGCCAAGCAGTGCCGTGCACCATGCACGTTCAGCAGGGCGGGAAAAGCCAGGGCCGGCGCTCAGTAGCAGGCCTGAGCGTTGGCCAGCAAGGCAGGCTGCTGTTTATCCAGGACACCGTCTCCGGCCGGCGGTTGCTAGTTGATGCGGGCGCGCAGCGGAGTATCCTGCCTGCGACACCAGTGGACGCGATGGCCGGCGGATTCGCCCCCCCATGGATGCTGCTAACGGCACCCCCGTACGCACCTATGGCACGAGGTATGTGGAGGTGGTTTTTGGAGGTCGGCGGTTCGGCTGGGACTTTGTAATGGCGAAGGTGTCCATTGCCCTCCTGGGTGCGGATTTCCTGCGCGCTTATGGGCTGTTGGTAGACGTTAAAGAAACGCCGCTTGATTGACGCCGTCTCCTTCTGCTCCTACCCATGCACGCTGGGGGAGGCGGGTCCCATCGGCTTGTCCAACATGATGGCCACCGGGGATGAATTTCAGCATCTGCTCGCTGAGTTTCCGGACCTCACAACGCCCATCTTCTCATCAGCAGTCACCAAGCATGGAGTGGAGCACTACATCACCACCTCGGGCCCCCCAGTCTACGCCCCTGCACGGCGCCTCCACCCAGCCAAGCTCGCCATCGCCAAGGAGGAGTTTGCCAACATGGAGCACCTCGGCATCGTGCGCCGCTCCGACAGCCCACACGCCTCCCCCCTGCATATGGTCACGAAGGCTAACGGCGGCTGGCGCCCATGTGGCAATTACCGCCGCCTCAACAACCCCACGACGCCAGACCGCCACCCCGTCCCGTCCCACCGCTACCCCGTCTCGCACATCCAGGACTTCTCCCTGCACTTGGCGGGGCCGGTCATCTTCTCCAAGGTGCCGGTCCACCCACACCAGGTGCCGGTCCGCCCACAGGATGTGCCGAAGACGGCAGTAATCACGCCGTCCAGCCTGTTCGAGTTCCTGAGGATGCCGTTTGGGCTCAAGGGGGCTGCCCAGACCTTTCAGCGGCTCTGTGCTGCGAGATATGCCGTCCCTGTTTGTTTACCTGGACGACATTCTCGTGGCCAGTACATCCGCAGCGGAGCACCTGGTCCACCTCCGGCAGCGGTTCGAACGGCTCAGCCAGCATGGGCTCATCGTCAACCCGGCAAAGTGCCAGTTGGGCCTGCCAGCCATTGATTTCCTCGGGCACCGGGTTACAAAGGACGAAGCAACCCCCCCTCCCCAACAAGGTGGACGCCGTCACCAGGTTCCCACGCCCGAACACGGTGCAGTCCCTGCAGGAGTTCCTGGGCATGGTGAACTTTTACAACCGGTTCATTCCCCGGGCGGCTCATCTCATGCGCCCCCTGTATGAGGTTCTGAAGGGTAAGGACCCCAAGGGCCCAGTGGACTGGTCGGAAGAGAGAAACCGGGCGTTTGAGGACGCTAAGGCTGCACTGGCTGAAGCCGCCTTGTTGGCGCACCCATCACCAACTGCCCCAGTAGCACTCACCACGGATGCCTCAGATTACGCCGTGGGGCCAGGGTATGAGCAGTGGGTGGGCGGAGCCTGGCAGCCGCTTGCTTTGTTCAGCCGCCAGCTGCGCAGCAGTGAGAGGAAATACAGCACCTTCGACCGGGAGCTTCTTGGCCTGTTTCTTGCCATCCGCTGCTTCAGGATCCTGCTGGAAGGCCGCCGGTTCTCTGTGTTTGTGGACCACAAGCCGCTGACATTCACCATGGCCGAAGCCACCGAGCCGTGGTCTGGGCGCCAACAACACCAGCTCTCTTACATCCCCAAGTTCACCACTGACATCCAGCATGTCACCGGCAAGGACAACTTCGTCGCTGACTGCCTCTCCCGGGCGATGTTGGGGGTCGTCCACTTGGGACTCGACTACGCAGCCATGGCTGCAGACCAGGCTGCTGACACAGAAGTGCAGGCCTACCGGACTGCTGACACCGGACTGCAGTTGAAGGATGTGGTGTTCGACGATGCCGGGGCCACGCTTCTCTGTGACATCTCCACGGGTCAGCCGCCAGCCCATGGTGCCCACGGGCTGGCGGCGACGGGTTTTCGACGCCATCCATGGCCTTTCATACCCAGACGTGAAGGCGTCAACGAAGTTGGTGGGGGCCAAGTCTGTGTGGTATAGCCTCAGGAAGGACGTCAAGGACTGGGCGGGCACCTGCGTGACGTGTCAGTGCTCCAAGGTTCACCGCCACACCAAGGCACCCCTGGCGCTGTTCCCAGTGCCTGGGAGGTGTTTCGACCATGTCAATGTGGACCTCCTCCCGTGGTTTCACTCATCTCCTTACCATGGTGGACAGGACCACTAGGTGGCCACAGGCTATTCTGTTGTCCACCACCACGTCTGCTGAGGTGGCCCGGGCGTTCATCGGGTCCTGGGTAGCCCGGTTTGGCATGCCATCTGATCTCACTTCTGACCGGGGCCCGCAGTTCACATCCGAGCTCTGGACTGCAGTTGCTGAAAGCCTAGGGGTGAAGCTGCACCGCACCACGGCCTACAACCCGCAGGGTAACGGTTTATCTGAGCGGTGTCATCGTTCTATGAAGGCCGCTCTTTGGGCCAGACTCACAGACAGTAGCTGGGTCGACCAGCTCCCATGGGTCATGCTTGGCCTGCGGACCGCCCCTAAGGAAGACCTCCAGTCCTCGTCGGCCGAGCTGGTTTACGGCCAGCCACTGCGGGTCCCAGGGGAATTTCTCCCAGACGGCGCGGCACCCTGGTCTGCTGCCCGCCAACGGGCTGTGTTCCAGGACGCTGCCGGTGTTTTCGCTCCAGTCCCAACTTTGCGGCATGGCCTCCCTCAGTCTTACATCCCCAAGGACCTGCAATCCGCTGGGTACGTCTTCATCCGGCATGACACCCACCGTACCCCCCTGCGGCCCCCCTACGATGGCCCCTTCCGTGTCCTGGCAGCGAGGGCTAAGAATTTTGTTGTGGACGTCGGTGGTAAGCAGGAGTGGGTTTCGGTGGACCGCCTGAAGACGTCTCACCTGGACTTAGACAAGCCGGTTCAACTGGCCCAGCCCCCTCAGCGTAGACGCCCCCCTGTCCCTACACCTGTCAAGAGGAGCCGTTTTGGCCGCATTATTCGTCCCCCATCACGTTGATTTTTTTTTCGTTTTGTCATGCTGAATTCTGGGGGGGCGTGTGTAGTGACCTACTTGCAGGTTACATATTCAGCAGACGGTCCCTTTAAGACAGTGGGCGGGGTTAGCAAAGGGGATTGTGGGTAGACACGTGGCTGAGGTTTAACAGAATGAACTGCTGACTTAGTTTCAGTTGGAGGAAATAAACGACCCCACGGCTGTCTCCTTTCTTCTATCGTCCACAATACCTATATATATATATATATATATATATATATATATATAATATAATACCTTAAATATATATTATATATATTATAACACCTTATATATATATTATAATACCTTGGTGAACCATATTATGTATGCAAATGACCTTGATATATGTTGTGTGTATGGTGTGCAGCATGATAGCAAACACAATGCTAGTAAGAGGGTTGTCATGATCTGCAGAACCAAAGAGGTCAACCATCTAAAATGTCCTGATTTTAAATTGTCTGATAATAATCTTGGGGTGTGTAATAAGGTGAAATATCTTGGACATTATATTACTGAACACATGACAGACGATGATGATGATGTTTATAGACAACGCTGCATGATGTACGCACAAGCACACACTCTGTCACGCAAGTTTGGTGTGTGTTCAGTTAGTGTGAAGATGTCTCTGTTCAGAGCAAATTGTACACCACTTTATACTGCCCCCCTGCGGTCAAACTACATATTGTACAAAACTTTATACTGCCCCCCTGCGGTCAAACTACATATTGTACACCACTTTATACTGCACACCTGTGGTCACACTACATATTGTACACCACTTTATACTGCCCCCCTGTGGTCACACTACATATTGTACACCACTTTATACTGCCCCCCTGTGGTCACACTACATATTGTACACCACTTTATATTGCCCCCCTGTGGTCAAACTACATATTGTACACCACTTTATACTGCACACCTTTGGTCACACTACATATTGTACACCACTTTATACTGCCCCCCTGTGGTCACACTACATATTGTACACCACTCTATACTGCCCCCTTGTGGTCACATTACATATTGTACACCACTCTATACTGCACACCTGTGGTCACACTACATATTGTACACCACTTTATACTGCCCCCTGTGGTCAAACTATATTGTACACCACTTTATACTGCACACCTGTGGTCAAACTACATATTGTACACCACTTTATACTGCACACCTGTGGTCAAACTACATATTGTACACCACTTTATACTGCCCCCTATGGTCAAACTACATATTTTGCAACACTTTATACTGCACACCTGTGGTGAAACTATAAAAAAGCAAGCTTACAGAGGCTCCCAGTAGCTTCTAATGATGCAGTGAGAATACTACTAAAAAGACCTACGTGGTGTAGTACAAGTGAGATGTCTGTGGCTGCAGGAGTCAACACCTTTCAGGCTCTTTAAGAAAGCTCATGTATAAATGTATTTGCCGGCTCAGTGACTCTGATAATGTAATCATCAAGAGTTTAACTAATATAAGACTCAGTACCACGCGCTACCAGTGCTGCCTTCTTATAACACACTGACTTGTTCCTGTTGTGTTATTCTATTGTGTTTACTCTGAGTTGTTGTCTGGGGTTTGTCTTTTACCTATTTTTCTCTGTCTGTCATGGACCCTGAGTCTGCAGTAAAGTTTTGAGGTGAACCGAACCGAATTTTAAAGTTATTCTTGTGAATCACAAAACACAGGCATCGGATTAGAACAAAGTGAACCGCACTTCGTCAAATCCGGATTTAAATGTTTTCAGCAGCAGCTGCTGCTGGCTGTAATGTGGCGTCCTGCAACTAAACCTAATGCGCCTCAGTCTCTCCCAGTCTGTCCCCGTTCATATCAGCCTGTCTCAGTCTCTCCCAGTCTGTCCCCGTTCATATCAGCCTGTCTCAGTCTCTCCCAGTCTGTCCCCGTTCATATCAGCCTGTCTCAGTCTCTCCCAGTCTGTCCCCGTTCATATCAGCCTGTCTCAGTCTCTCCCAGTCTGTCCCCGTTCATATCAGCCTGTCTCAGTCTCTCCCAGTCTGTCCCCGTTCATATCAGCCTGTCTCAGTCTCTCCCAGTCTGTCCCCGTTCATATCAGCCTGTCTCAGTCTCTCCCAGTCTGTCCCCGTTCATATCAGCCTGTCTCAGTCTCTCCCAGTCTGTCCCCGTTCATATCAGCCTGTCTCAGTCTCTCCCAGTCTGTCCCCGTTCATATCAGCCTGTCTCAGTCTCTCCCAGTCTGTCCCCGTTCATATCAGCCTGTCTCAGTCTCTCCCAGTCTGTCCCCGTTCATATCAGCCTGTCTCAGTCTCTCCCAGTCTCTCCCCGTTCATATCATCCTTTCTCAGTGTCTCCCAGTCTGTCCCCGTTCATATCAGCCTGTCTCAGTCTCTCCCAGTCTGTCCCAGTTCATATCAGCCTGTCTCAGTCTCTCCCAGTCTGTCCCCGTTCATATCAGACTGTCTCAGTCTCTCCCAGTCTGTCCCCGTTCATATCAGACTGTCTCAGTCTCTCCCAGTCTGTCCCCGTTCATATCAGACTGTCTCAGTCTCTCCCAGTCTGTCCCCGTTCATATCAGCCTGTCTCAGTCTCTCCCAGTCTGTCCCCGTTCATATCAGCCTGTCTCAGTCTCTCCCAGTCTGTCCCCGTTCATATCAGCCTGTCTCAGTCTCTCCCAGTCTGTCCCCGTTCATATCAGCCTATCTCAGTCTCTCCCAGTCTGTTCCCGTTCATATCAGCCTGTCTCAGTCTCTCCCAGTCTGTCCCCGTTCATATCAGCCTGTCTCAGTCTCTCCCAGTCTGTCCCCGTTCATATCAGCCTGTCTCAGTCTCTCCCAGTCTGTCCCCGTTCATATCAGCCTGTCTCAGTCTCTCCCAGTCTGTCCCAGTTCATATCAGCCTGTCTCAGTCTCTCCCAGTTCATATCAGCCTTTCTCAGTGTCTCCCAGTCTGTCCCCGTTCATATCAGCCTGTCTCAGTCTCTCCCAGTCTGTCCCAGTTCATATCAGCGTGTCTCAGTCTCTCCCAGTCTGTCCCCGTTCATATCAGACTGTCTCAGTCTCTCCCAGTCTGTCCCCGTTCATATCAGACTGTCTCAGTCTCTCCCAGTCTGTCCCCGTTCATATCAGACTGTCTCAGTCTCTCCCAGTCTGTCCCCGTTCATATCAGCCTGTCTCAGTCTCTCCCAGTCTGTCCCAGTTCATATCAGCCTGTCTCAGTCTCTCCCAGTCTGTCCCAGTTCATATCAGTCTCTCCCAGTCTCTCCCAGTTCACATCAGCTTCTCTCCCAAACTGTTCCAGTTCATCCCAGTCTGTCCCAGTCCGGGGTCTTACCTCACGGCTCGGACCAGGAAGTAGAGCAGACCCACCATGGTGATTCCGATCAGGACGTACAGAGCCCTCTGGATCATGGAGCCGTCCACCTGCAGGCCAGTGAACAGACCCCCGTGCTGGTCCTGGTCGCGGGGGCCGGTGGAGTTCGACAGACTCGGTCCGGTGACATTTCGAAGAGAAACTGCGGGTTTGCTGGTTTCCTGTGCGGCGGACACGGAAAGCCCCCACAACACGGTCCCGAACACCGCACCCAACACTCGGAGGCGCTCCATGGTCACCGCGGAGCTGGGCAGGGAACTCCTCCGGAGAACTTGGCTCTCTGGAATCTCCTAAAATTAAAGAAAGAGTCGCTTATGTTGTTATGGTGACGTCAACCCGCCGAGCCGCCGTTGCTTCTGGGTGATGACGTCGCCAGTTCCGCGTTGGGCCGCTCGTTTGGCCCTGCGGTCTGACTGAGAGGCACTTCCCGCCAGCCCAAACTTCCACGTTTCCGGGCAAACTGCTCTGCTGCGTCATTGCTCAGCAGAAAGATCCGGATCAACCGATCCGTCGCGTCCGGGGAGCGTAGCGGTCTGCTCCGTTGCCTACCGACACGGGGATCTTCGGTTCGAATCCCCGCGTTACCTCCGGCTTGGTCGGGCGTCCCTACAGACACAGTTGGCCGTGTGTGCGGGTGGGAAGCCGGATGTGGGTAAGAGTGGGGTAATTGGCCAAGTACAATGTAACATTGGGGCGCAAAGGGGACAAATTAAAAAAAGCAGAAATAATAAATCGATCTGTCCGAATCAGTCAGTACAAATCAGTCAGTAGAAGTCAGTCAGTAGAAATCAGTCAGTAGAAGTCAGTCAGTACAAATCAGTCAGTAGAAGTCAGTCAGTAGAAATCAGTCAGTACAAATCAGTCAGTAGAAATCAGTCAGTAGAAGTCAGTCAGTACAAATCAGTCACTAGAAATCAATCAGTAGAAGTCAGTCAGTAGAAATCAATCAGTAGAAGTCAGTCAGTACAAATCAGTCAGTAGAAGTCAGTCAGTAGAAATCAGTCAGTACAAATCAGTCAGTAGAAGTCAGTCAGTAGAAATCAGTCAGTACAAATCAGTCAGTAGAAGTCAGTCAGTACAAATCAGTCAGTAGAAGTCAGTCAGTAGAAATCAGTCAGTAGAAGTCAGTCAGTAGAAATCAGTCAGTACAAATCAGTCAGTAGAAATCAATCAGTAGAAGTCAGTCAGTAGAAATCAAGTCAGTAGAAATCAGTCAGTAGAAGTCAGTCAGTCGCTCTGAATCACACTGTTGACCGCACACCGGCAGTGTTCACACCTCCACGTGCCCCTGGCCGAGAAGCCATTTACTTATTTATGTATTTGGTTATTTAAAATGCGTCTGGCGTCCGGGTGGCGTGGCGGTCTATTCCGTTGTCTACCGACACGAGGATCACCGGTTCGAATCCCTGTGTTGCCTCCGGCTTGGTCGGGCGGGAGGGAAGGAAGCCGGGTACGTGTCATGGTCGCTGCACTAGCGCCTCCTCTGGTCGGTCGAGGCGGCTGTTCGGGAACTGGGGACCCTCCCACGCGCTACGTCCCCCTGGTGAAGCTCCTCCCTGTCAGGTGAAAAGAAGCGGCAGGTGACTCCACATGTATGGGAGGAGGCGTGGTAGTCTGCAGCCCTCCCCGGGCAGAGCCCTAGAAAGAGAGAGTTACGTCAACTCCGTAGACGTCAATGGGCCAATCATATAACAGCAATGGCGGATCATGGGAGCCCCGGATGGTTCCAAACAGCGCGACCGGGGCAACAGGGTTTCCATGGTGACGGTGTGTTTCTCGCATTAATCATAGGTTAATTTACCGGTAAGAAGCTCCAGTTGACAGTTTAATGAGGACCATTTCACAAGCACGTTTGAATCAAATTAACGACGTAATTTAAAGCGTGACAGCTCGTCAATTTCAAACAAAATATTAGTTTTAATGTTCCTACACATGCGCATAGAATATGTGTCAGGTTGGAATATATCTATATCTATATATAGAAATGTAAAAATCTGACAATGTTGGTTAGTAGTTAGCAGAGATCGCGGCTGAGCAGTTCATTTAAACGAGCCGCCAAGCTTCGGTTGGAACTATTCGGCGGCTACATGGACCACGTGACCCTCTCGCGTTCTGACCCCTCAGTGACGCAACTCTCTCTCTCTAGGGCTCTGGTCCCCGGGTCGGCGGAGGGGGTTGATCAGCGACCGGGACAGTTCGGAAGAGCGGGGTAGTTAGCCTAAATTCAACTGGGGAGGGAAAATGGGAGGGGGGTTGTCTGTCTGTATTGTAGCGAACTCGGGGGGCAGTCTGGGAGATCGTCGCCACAGCCGGGACGCGAACCCGTGTCTCCCGCCCCGCAAGCGACAACGTTAACCAGTCGACTAAAGGGTCCGACACGTCGGCCTGCTTATCCATGCACGTTGGAGTATGTAGGTTTGGACCAGTGGTTCTCAATCAGGTCCTCAGGCAGCACCAGCGTTGCTAGTTTTCTAGTCTACCACGTAGTTCATTACACTCAGCTGCGGCTCCGGGTGTGAAACCCCCCTGATCGGAGGCTGAGTAACTGGCAAATAGACCCCTTTTCTGTTAGTAAACATAGTGACGTTTTTTTGTGGGCGGAGCTTAGCTGGAGGCAAAACATTCCCCTCAGAGACATTTAAGGGAAGCCGTTAGCTAGCTAGCTAGCTAGCTGCCGGCTAACAAGTTTTATCCGCTTGTATATGTACAATGGACAGAGAAACGCGTATTTCTGAACATGTACCGTTGCTTTCTCCCCGGGACCGCGAGTCCTACTTGAAACAGTGAACATTAACCAACGGGACCAGACTGGCCGACCCATACACGCTCACTCCGTGGCAGGACTACCTGCCGTGGAGTGGCCACACCTACCTGATAGACAAACCAAACGAGTGGCGTTTTTTGTGGGCGGAGCTTAGCTGGGGGCAAAACGTAATCCTTACGTAGGCTCTAAAAGGGTCTATAGGTGAATGCAATGAACTACCTGGTAGAATACAAAACCAGCAGTACTGCTGGTTTCTGAGGACCTGACTGACGTGCTGGCTTAGGGAACTGAAGCACCAACAACCTCGAAAGTGCCTGACACCTGAAAATAAAAGACAAAACACAAGGGACATTTTCATTTCACGCTCACAGTACAGAGCTGAATGTTGGCATCAGTCTCACCTGTCACAATAAAGGTCACCCTCGTCTGAGTAGTCCCCCCAGTGTCATAGTACACACAAGACCAGCAAACAATCACCTTTCACCCCGTTAAATCCCATAGTTTTACTCTTACCATGAGCTGGTCTCAGCACAGGGCCCTGTGTGCCAGCATGTGACAAACTTACGTGAACTAAAGGAAAGAAGGAGGCGTTACAATGAACACATGGACTCGAACACGTCTCTAAATCACACGAAGCAATGATATGTAAAACACCACCACAGCTTCCGGGAGGAAAAGAAAGACAATTAAAATGTGGACTGCAATCACGTGGTGTACTACACTAGACAGGCATCACAACCGGGTCCTACGATGAACAGGTGTCGGGATGGTGTCCTTCATGAGATGAACCGTGGAAGGGGCCTGCAGGGTTTCCACATGTCGGTCCTCTCTTCTCAGCTGGTCCACAGGTCCCCGTATCGTGCTGTGGGGGTCTGTAATCCCAAACGTGAGGACCAGCTCCTTTAGTCAGCTGGTGGTAGATTAGGCCTCTTTCCTGGCCTGGTGTTTACACCCACCTGCCTGGTTAGAACCACCACATCTCCAGCAGCCTGGACCAGCACACATCCAGCAGTGATCTGCCAACAGCTCTCTGCAAACGAAACACAAAGAAGTGGACTACCAGTGTCCCCATTCTGTTCTCCTCTGTCACGCCTCAGCTACTAATAACACGTCTTCTACTACTACTACCACTACTACTACTACTACTACTACCAATACTACTACTACTACCACTACTACTTCTACTACTATATGTGATCTGCCAACAGCTCTCTGCAAACGAAACACAAAGAAGTGGACCACCAGTGTCCCCATTCTGTTCTCCTCTGTCACGCCTCAGCTACTAATAACACGTCTTCTACTACTACTACCACTACTACTACTACTACTACCAATACTACTACTACTACCACTACTACTTCTACTACTATATGTGATCTGCCAACAGCTCTCTGCAAACGAAACACAAAGAAGTGGACCACCAGTGTCCCCATTCTGTTCTCCTCTGTCACGCCTCAGCTACTAATAACACGTCTTCTACTACTACTACCACTACTACTACTACTACTACCAATACTACTACTACTACCACTACTACTTCTACTACTATATGTGATCTGCCAACAGCTCTCTGCAAACAAAACACAAAGAAGTGGACCACCAGTGTCCCCATTCTGTTCTCCTCTGTCACGCCTCAGCTACTAATAACACGTCTTCTACTACTACTACCACTACTACTACCACTACTACTACTACTACCACTACTACTTCTACTACTATATGTGATCTGCCAACAGCTCTCTGCAAACGAAACACAAAGAAGTGGACCACCAGTGTCCCCATTCTGTTCTCCTCTGTCACGCCTCAGCTACTAATAACACGTCTTCTACTACTACTACTACTACCACTACTACTACCAATGCTACTACTACCACCACTACTACTACTACTACCACTACTACTTCTACCACTACTACTACTACTACCAATACTACTACTACTACCACTACTACTTCTACTACCACTACTACTTCTACTACCACTACTACTTCTACCACTACTACTACCAATACTACTACTACTACCACTACTACTACTACTACTACCAATACTACTACTACTACCACTACTACTTCTACTACTATATGTGATCTGCCAACAGCTCTCTGCAAACAAAACACAAAGAAGTGGACCACCAGTATCCCCATTCTGTTCTCCTCTGTCACGCCTCAGCTACTAATAACACGTCTTCTACTACTACTACCACTACTACTACTACTACTACCACTACTACTACTACTACCACTACTACTTCTACTACTATATGTGATCTGCCAACAGCTCTCTGAAAACGAAACACAAAGAAGTGGACCACCAGTGTCCCCATTCTGTTCTCCTCTGTCACGCCTCAGCTACTAATAACACGTCTTCTACTACTACTACCACTACTACTACTACTACTACCAATACTACTACTACTACCACTACTACTTCTACTACTATATGTGATCTGCCAACAGCTCTCTGCAAACGAAACACAAAGAAGTGGACCACCAGTGTCCCCATTCTGTTCTCCTCTGTCACGCCTCAGCTACTAATAACACGTCTTCTACTACTACTACCACTACTACTACTACTACTACCAATACTACTACTACTACCACTACTACTTCTACTACTATATGTGATCTGCCAACAGCTCTCTGCAAACAAAACACAAAGAAGTGGACCACCAGTGTCCCCATTCTGTTCTCCTCTGTCACGCCTCAGCTACTAATAACACGTCTTCTACTACTACTACCACTACTACTACTACTACTACCACTACTACTACTACTACCACTACTACTTCTACTACTATATGTGATCTGCCAACAGCTCTCTGCAAACGAAACACAAAGAAGTGGACCACCAGTGTCCCCATTCTGTTCTCCTCTGTCACGCCTCAGCTACTAATAACACGTCTTCTACTACTACTACTACTACCACTACTACTACCAATGCTACTACTACCACCACTACTACTACTACTACCACTACTACTTCTACCACTACTACTACTACTACCAATACTACTACTACTACCACTACTACTTCTACTACCACTACTACTTCTACTACCACTACTACTTCTACCACTACTACTACCAATACTACTACTACTACCACTACTACTACTTTTACTATTACTACCACTACTACTACCACTGCTACTACTTCTGCTACTACTACTACTACCACTACTACTGCTACTACCACTACCACCACTACGACTACTACTACTGCTACCACTACCACCACTACGACTACTACTACTACCACCACTACCACCACTACGACTACTGCTACTACCACTACTACTGCTATTACTACTACTACCACCATTACTACTGCTACTACTGCTACTTTTAATACTACTACCACTGCTACTACTTCTGCTACTACTACTACTACTACCACTACTACTGCTATTACTACTACCACCACTACGACGACTACTACTACCACTACTACTACTACTACCACTACTATTACGACCACCCCCACAATTAGTACTACTACTACTACTTCTAGCACTACTACTGCTACTGCTACTACTACTTTTACTACTACTACTACTACCACTACTACCACTACTATTATGACCACCACCACAACTAGTACTAATATTACTGCTACTACTGCTACTACTACTACTACTACTACTGCCACTACTACTACTACTACCACTACTATTACGACCACCACCACAACTAGTACTACTACTACCACTGCTACTGCTACTACTACTACTACCACTACTACTGCCACTACTACTACTACTACCACTACTATTACGACCACCACAACAACTAGTACTACTACCACTACTACTGCTGCTGCTGCCACTACTACTACTAATGATGATGGTGATCATAGTATATGCATAATATAACAGGGCCCTGCGATGGCCTGGCAGCCTGTCCAGCACGTCTACCCGCCTGCATCCCTGGATGTATGGAAGGATGGAAGGATGGATGGATGGGAGGATGGAAGTATGGGAGGATGGACGGATGGACGGACGGACGGACGGATGGACGGGTGGGCGGATGGGTGGACGGATGGACGGATGGACGGAAGTATGGAAGGATGGACGGATGGACGGATGGAAGTATGGAAGTATGGAAGGATGGATGGATGGATGATAGTACTACTCCATCCATCCATTATCCAAGCAGTTTATGCCGGGGGGTGGGGGGGATGCTGGAGCCTATCCCGGAAGTCACAGGGCGGCAGGCGGGCCACACCTTGGACAGGCTGCCAGACCATCACAGGGCCCTATGTCAGCAGCTCAGATACATGCTAATAATATGTGTCCAAAGCTACTGCTAATACTTGTAGTAATACTCCTAATACACGACTAATCCTACTAGTACTACTGATGTTAACACATGTGGAATACTTGACGTCTGCTTTAATCTGCAGCTCTGCACCTGCTTCTGGGCAGGGGGGACACGCGCACACCGCTGCAGCATGCACGCGCCGGCGGGCGCGGGTTTGTTTGCTCTTCGTAGCACTTCCGTCGACCCGCTGGCGGTCCTGGACGTGGACACACGCGGAACCGTCCCGGTGCTGGGCGGAAACGGAAGCCGTTAAACGCCATCTCGCTCAGGTGTCTGGTCAAAACGTCACATCCTGCATTTTGACCATTTCCAAAACTTTACAGCTTACACGTGCCGGAACGTTTTCAGAAAAGAGATCCGATCCGGATCTGACGGATCCCCTCCTTCCGACGGGCGGTGCGACGCGTGGGTGAAAGCCGCGGATTGGCGGAACGGGAGGAGGGCGTGGACTCGGTTTCCCAGCTGTTTTCCACCCATCCATCTGTTTATCCATCCACTCGTCTCACACCACCCAAAGCTCCGCCGAGGAGGCTTTCTGTAGTCACACCACATCTAATTAAAAACCCCATCGGTACCGGATCTTGTTGTCGCGCACTACACACCGCCCCGTCGTCCTGGCGTGGAGGCCGCGGACCGGCTCCGTTCCGTCCCGCAGCATCAGTGATGAGGAGAGCCAGAAGACAGATGATGGATTTGTCTCCTGCGACACACTTGGACCTGGTTCGTCTCGGAAGTGGAGCTCAGATCCGACAGAACCGGTGATCAGGACTTGTATCCTGCATGTGATCCGGTAGGCCTTCCCCGGGAGAGTCTGTAAAGCAGTCGTCATCTCTGTACCGACGGTCTCGTTTCGGTTCTGCTCCGGCTCACGCTGAATAAGCTGCCTGCCAGCCGGGCGGGATTAGAGCCCGTCGCGTTTGGGCCGTTAGAGGAATTCGGTATTATCATGCATCATCCCCTCCGTCCTTAATCCGGCTTCGCTCTCACATCTCGGTGGATCTCCTGCTCCGGCTCCCGTCATGCCCACCTCCCGCTCCGGCGCCGCGCCCCTCGACTACTGGGTGGAGGGCTCCCGGAGGGACGCCACGGTGGAGGACCTGTACCAGATGGGCTCCGAATTGGGCAGGTACCGCTACTTGTACTGGTCATTACTGGTCTGTCAGAGCACGGCGCTAGTTCAGCCAGAGTCAGACCAGGGAGGAGGTGAATGTGGATGTGGATCAGCTAAACAGGTGACAGACAGCATGAAGAGAAAGATGAAACATGACAGTAAACAAATAAAACTACAGAGGAAGATGAATGAATCTGACCCCATCCCAACCCCACCTGGAAGATATGGCACCAGAATTATATTATTATTATTATTACTGTTATTATATATTGTCATTATTATATAATATTATCATCATCGTCATTATTATTACTATTATTATATATTATTATATAATATTATCATCATCATCATTATTATTATATATATTATTATTATAGTCATTATTATTATTATCATTAATATTATTATATAATATTATATTATTCATTTTTTTTAGTAGAAGTAGTAGTAGTGGCTGTAGTAGTCTATGTAGTACTACACATGTATCATAAGTAGTAGTAGTATTAATAATATTGTAGCAAATTCGGGAGGCAACCACAGGAACTGCCGCGGCCGGGACGCGAACCCATGTTTCCCGCTCCGCAAGCGACAACGTTAGCCAGACGACCCTTTAGTTGACTGGTTAACGTTGTCGCTTGCGGAGCGGGAGACACGGGTTCGCGTCCCGGCTGTGGCGGTTCCCGGACTGCCCCCGAATCCGCTACAATATTAATACACCTTTTTATTTGTATAGCGCCTTTCATACAGGAAATGCGGCTCAAAGTGCTTTACACAACAGAAATTACTTGATAGTTTAGTAGTGGTAGTAGTATTAGTAGTATTACTGTGGGGATTAGAGGTATTATTATTGTTGTTGTTATTAGCATTAGAGGTTTGCTAGAAGTAGTAGTAATAGTACTTGTCATAGTTTTAGTAGTACCAGAATATATTTTGGACGCCGTTTGATAATCATATTTTTAAACTCATACTCATAATCATCATCAGTACACAATCCGGAAAAACAAACACAACGTGGTATGGTGGAGGTGGGGGACGGGGGAGGGGGACGTGACCCAGAACATCCAGCAGGTGTCTCTGCGTCGCGTCCCCGCCGAGCCTCCGTAGGCTGCCAGGTTTACGCTGCAGCTCGCGCCGGCTATGCCGGAAATGTGTTCTGTTGCCAAGGAGACCGGCCAAGAAACATGCGGCGTGTGTGTGTGTGTGTGTGTGTGTGTGTGTGTGTGTGTGTGTGTGTGTGTGTGTGTGTGTGTGTGTGTGTGTGTGTGTGTGTGTGTGTGTGTGTGTGTGTCTGGCATCCAGAGGAGCCACGTCTGTCGTCTTCCGCTGTGAAGAGAAACAGACTCAGAAACCCTACGCTGCCAAAGTGCTCAAGAAAACCGTGAGTATCTCTTCACGCACACGCACACGCACGGTGCTGCTGACCACGGATATAGAGCGTAAGTGGGTGGAAACATGATGTAAATCAGCAGCTCGTGACTGTCATGATGATGTAAAGTGCCGTGATGACGTAAAGTGTGGCAGTGATGTAAAGTGCCGTGATGACGTAAAGTGTGGCAGTGATGTAAAGTGCCGTGATGACGTAAGGTGTGGTGGGTCGTCCTTCTGTGCAGCCATAACGTCGGTTTTATCTGTCGGTTTTTACAGATTGACAAGAAAATTGTTCGGACTGAAATCGGAGTTCTTCTTCGCCTCTCCCACCCGAACATTGTAAGAAAACCTGCTCAGCCTTGTGTTTGTTTTCCGACCTGTTCCTTCACAGTCAGCCCGGATGTTAAACATAAAGCCTCTCTCTCCACCGCCCCCGTCTCATGTACTGACACCAACGCCAGCGTGTGACGTCATCTTATATGTAACACATAATGCAGAACGTTTCATATGTAATACGTTATATGTACTATGTCCAAACTAAAAGTGTTGGATGGGAAAAGGGCAGCACCAGATCAGCATCAGAGCATCGGAGCAGCATCAGGGCAGCATCAGAGCAGTATCAGAGCAGGATCAGAGCAGCATCAGAGCATCAAAGCAGCATCAGAGCAGCACCAGAGCATCAGAACAATATCAGAGCATCATAACAATTCAAAGCATCAGAGCAGCATCAGAACAGTATCAGAGTATCAGAGCAGCGTCAGAACAGCATTAGAGCATCAGAGCAGCATCAGAGCAGCATCAGAGCAGCATCAGAGTATCAGATCAGCATCAGAGCATCAGAGCAGTATCAGAGCAGCACCAGAGCAGCATCAGAGCAGCATCAGAACAGCATCAGAGCAGCATCAGAACAGCATCAGAGTATCAGAGCGGCATCAGAGCAGCATCAGAACAGTACCAGAGCAACATCAGAGCATCAAAGCAGCATCAGAACAGTATCAGAGCAGCACCAGAGCAGTGTCAGAGCAGCATCAGAGCATCAAAGCAGCACCAGAGCAGTATTAGAGCGGCATCAGAGCGGCATCAGAGCATCTCAGCAGCATCAGAACAGCATCAGAACAGTACCAGAGCAGCATCAGAGCATCAAAGCAGCATCAGAGCAGTATCAGAGCAGTATCAGAGCACCATCAGAGCAGCACCAGAGCAGTATAAGAGCAGCATCAGAGTATCAAAGCAGTATCAGAGCATCAGAGAATCAGAGCAGCATCAGAACAGCAACAGACCAGTACCAGAGCAGCACCACAGCAGTATCAGAACAGCATCAGAGCATCAGAACAGCATCAGAACAGCATCAGAGCATCGAAGCAGCATCAAAGCAGTGTCAGAGCAGCATCAGAGAAGCATCAGAGCAGCATCAGAACAGTATCAGATCAGCATCAGAGCAGCATCGGAGCAGTATCAGAGCAGCAACAGAGCAGCATCAGAACAGCAGCAGAGCAGCACCAGAACAATATCAGAGCAGCATCAGAACAGCATCAGAGCAGCACCAGAGCAGCATCAGAGCAGCACCAGAGCATCAAAGCAGCATCAGAACAGCATCAGAGCAGCACCAGAGCAGCATCAGAGCAGCATCAGAATGGCATCAAAGCAGCATCAGAACAGCATCAGAACAGCATCAGAGTATCAGAACAGCATCAGAGCATCAAAGCAGCATCAGAACAGCATCAAAGCAGCATCAGAACAGCATCAGAGCAGCAGAGCAGCACCAGAACAATATCCGATCAGCATCAGAACAGCATCAGAGCAGCATCAGAGCAGTATCAGAGCAGCACCAGAGCAGTATCAGAGCAGCATCAGAGCAGCATCAGAGCATGAAAGCAGCATCAGAACAGCATCAGAATATCAGAGCAGCAGCAGAACAGCATCAGAGCATCTGAGCAGCATCAGAGCAGCAGCAGAACAGCATCAGAACAGTACCAGAGCAGCATCAAAGCAGCATCAGAACAGCATCAGAGCGGCATCAGAGCAGCATCAGAGCAGCATCAGAGCAGCACCAGAGCAGCATCAGAGCATCAAAGCAGCATCGGAGCATCAGAGAATCAGAGCAGCATCAGAACAGCAACAGAACAGCACCAGAGCAGCACCAGAGCAGTATCAGAACGGCATCAGAGCATCAGAGCAGCATCAGAACAGCATCAGAGCAGCATCAGAGCATCAAAGCAGCATCAGAGCAGCATCAAAGCAGTATCAGATCAGCATCAGAACAGCATCAGAGCAGCATCGGAGCAGTATCAGAGCAGCAACAGAGCAGCATCAGAACAGCAGCAGAGCAGCACCAGAACAGTATCAGATCAGCATCAGAACAGCATCAGAGCAGCACCAGAGCAGCATCAGAGCATCAAATCAGCGTCAGAGCAGCAACAGAGCAGTATCAGAGCAGCATCAGAGCATCAAAGCAGCATCAGAACAGCATCAGAGCAGCACCAGAGCAGTATCAGAGCGGCATCAGAGCGGCATCAGAGCATCAAAGCAGCATCAGAACAGCATCAGAACAGCGTCAGAGCATCTAAGCAGCATCAGAGCAGCATCAGAACAGCATCAGAACAGTACCAGAGCAGCATCAGGGCATCAAAGCAGCATCAGAACAGCATCAAAGCAGCATCAGAACAGCATCAGAGCAGGCACCAGAGCAGTATCAGAGCAGTATCAGAGCAGCATCAGAGCATCAAAGCAGCATCAGAACAGCATCAGAGCAGCACCAGAGCAGTATCAGAGCGGCATCAGAGCATCAAAGCAGCATCAGAACAGCATCAGAGTATCAGAGCAGCATCAGAACAGCATCAGAGCATCTGAGCAGCATCAGAGCAGCATCAGAACAGCATCAGAACAGTACCAGAGCAGCATCAAAGCAGCATCAGAGCATCAGAGCAGCATCAGAGCAGTATCAGAGCAGCATCAGAGCAGCATCAGAGCATCAGAGCATCAGAACAATATCAGAGCATCATAACAATATCAGAGCATCAGAGCATCAGAGCAGCAACAGAGCAGCATCAGAACAGTATCAGAGTATCAGAGCAGCATCAGAACAGCATTAGAGCATCAGAGCAGCATCGGAGTATCAGAGCAGCATCAGAGCAGCATCAGAGTATCAGAGCATCAGAGCAGCATCAGAGCAGCATCAGAGTATCAGAGCATTAGAGCAGCAGCAGAGCAGCATCAGAGTATCAGAGCATCAGAGTATCAGAGCATTAGAGCAGCAGCAGAGCAGCATCAGAGTATCAGAGCATCAGAGCAGCATCAGAGCAGCATCAGAGTATCAGAGCATTAGAGCAGCAGCAGAGCAGCATCAGAGTATCAGAGCATCAGAGCAGCATCAGAGCAGCATCAGAGTATCAGAGCATTAGAGCAGCAGCAGAGCAGCATCAGAGCATCAGAGCAGCATCAGAGCAGCTTCTGTTGGTTGCATTAAAACGAGTCTGAACCAGCACGTTCCTCCTCAGATTCGACTGAAGGAGATTTTCGAGACAGAGACAGACATCGCCCTTGTACTGGAGCTGGTGACAGGAGGAGAGCTGTTCGACAGGTAGACACACACACACACACACACACACACACACACACACACACATACACACAGTCCAAGTCAGGCCAGACTTTAAAGTGCATTATAATTTCTCGGCAACATAGAACAGCGTGAATATCATGAGAGGTGGAGAACGACAGGTGATGGAAAGACAGAACATGGCAGTAGCAGCAATAATAATACAACAGTACCATGAGATATGGATGATGGGTAAGACAGAGATATGGATGATGGGTAAGCAACAGAACAGCATGAATATTCATGACAGGTGGAGAACGACAGGTGACAGAAAGACAGAACATGGCAGTAGCAGCAATAATAACAGTACCATGAGAAATGGATGATGGGTAAGACAACAGGGCAGCAGAAGTTAATGGAGAGGCTGAAGGAGGTTTATAAAGAGGCTGCAGCCCTGAGGTTCTGCACACATACCACACAAATCCACGGCAAACTGTAACCAGGACAACCTGCCCTGTTAATACCGAGGATTTGCTGTGGTTTAACTTCATCTCTCAGCCTCGCTCCTTTTCTTTTTTTTAGATTTTAGGTTTTGCTTTTAATCTACAACTCTGTCCATACAGACTGAGCTAACGCTAGGTACAGCGGCCCAGCAGCAGCAAGCACCACCCTGATCAGAACCCTGTATGAAAGTGATGATGATCACATATACTCATATGGACCATACCGTTTCTGAATCCTCACGTACTGTTTGCACCCGGCAGGATCGTGGAGCGAGGCTACTACAGCGAGAGAGACGCAGCGCATGTCATCAAACAGATTCTGGAGGCCGTAGCGGTGAGACTCAGCTCTGAAACACAGTGTGTGTGTGTGTGTGTGTGTGTGTGTGTGTGTGTGTGTGTGTGTGTGTGTGTGTGTGTGTGTGTGTGTGTGTGTGTGTGTTCATTAGTTCTGGGTTCTGAATCCAGACCACGACATTATACGGTTGTCCAGTGGAGGATTTGCACCTGCTGACTGACAGCTGGAGCTGCTGCACTGGTTTTGTTTTCATTCATTCATTCGTCTTCACCTCTTCTCCGGGGTCGGGTCACAGTGGCAGCAAGCTAAGTAGGGCACTCCAGACCTCCCTCTCCCCAGCAACGCCCTCCAGCTCCTCCTGGGGGATCCCAAGGCGTTCCCAGGCCAGATTGGACATGTAGTCCCTCCAGTGAGTTCTGGGTCTACCCCGGGGTCTCCTCCCAGTGTGCCTGGTAAACCTCCAAAGGACGGCGCCCAGGAGGCATC